>NC_133647.1:137262361-137509409 GCF_009905375.1 Apium graveolens
ATTGTGACCAGAGTATGCATCCATGAACTCAGCAATGCATGCCCTGCTGTCGCGTCAACCAACTGATCAATTCCTGGGAGCGGGAAGCTATCCTTTGGACATGCCTTATTGAGATATGTGAAATCCACACATGTCTTCCACTTTTCGTTCAGCTTTTTCACAAGCACTGGATTTGTAAGCCATTCGGGGTAGAATGATTCTTTGATTAGTCCCACCTCCAATAACCGGTCTACTTCTTCTTTTAATGCTATCGCCCTTTCCCCGCTCACCAGGCGGCATTTTTGACGTATGCCTGTACAATTCGGGAAGATGTTCAACCGGTGATACATTATCTCTGGGTCGATTCCCACCATGTATGAATGACTCCATGCGAAGACATCAAGATTTACAATTAAGAAGCGGGTAAGACTTCCCCTCGTTTCATCATCTAACTGGGATCCCACTTTCAAAACCTTGTTCGGGTCATCTTTGTCAACCGGAATAGATATTGTGTCTTCGGCCGATCCCATCTTTTCGGCGGGCATAGGGATCCTGGGATCCAAATCGAAATCAAAGTCTCGGGGGTCCTCGACTTGCACTTTTGCATCTGAGGGCGCGTCCCCATGAGTGGGAGCATCTACCTCAGGACAAGGCATAGTTTTGTGCAACGCAGGTGAAGAGGGCGCTTCCTCATATGGAGGAGAATCAACCTCAATTCCATTTTTATTCTTGAAAGGCGCGTCCTCCCTTTGAGGAGCATCCACTTTGAAGTTATTTCGGAGAACTTTCAAAATCTCACTTCTTCCTTCCAATTTCTCCCCATTAACCTCCTTCTGCATGATCTCCTCTGCATGGTTCACCACAACTTCTTCCACACTACGGATCCTCGAAACACTCCCCAAAGTCAAAACAGAGTTCCCAGTGACATAGGTTTCTTCCTCTTCGGGGCCTTCTACGAAATAGTGGGCATGAACTTCTCCGCTTTGTTTTGTATGAATGTCCTCCGTACCCTCAAATGGGAGACCCTTTCCCTCGTACCGTCTCCTGCGGAATTCTTTAACAGCCTTGTGATAGCAGTCGCGTGACTCGTATTGCGACCCTCTCAGACTGCGTACTCCGTTTGGTGTTGGGAACTTTATTATCAAGTGATGTATTGAGGTTATCACCCTGAACGCTCGTAACCAAGGTCTGCCGACTAACATGTTGTGCGCGGAATCCTGATCCAGCACTTTGAAGTCTATCATTTGAGTGACCGAAAAAGCTCCTTCACCGAGTGTGACGGGAAGCCTAAACGAACCCATAACTCTCACTGCTTCTCTAGTAAAGCCATAGACGTGTGCATCTTCAAATTACATGTCGCTATCCGGAAACCCAATTTTTTGTATGTGCTGTAATACTAGATGTTCGCAGAACTCCCATTGTCCAAGAAGACTCGATGTACATTCATTGCACCAATAAGCATGGTAATCACCATCGCATCGTTGTGGAGATGATGCACCCACCTTGATTCTTTTTCCTTAAATGTAATGTCAGTGGACTCTCCCTTAAAGATCTTCGGAGGTCTATCTTCCAAGCTTTGAATGTTGATGAGTGGCGGATGTTGCGCCTCTCTCGCGTTTCTTTTCAATGCTCGATTACTATCACCAACAAAAGGGTGTCCTCCAAAAATCACCCTGATACTGTCAACCCTCTGAAACATAACTTCTGCTATTTTTTCAACATCTTCCGCCGCGGGGCTATCTTTCATCCTTACCCTTGTCATCGCTTCCCCTGCGTTTTTCACCTTGTCAATCCATTCTCCCAGGTACGCAGCCTTGATCAATTCATCAATTTCATCTTTTAGGTGACGACACTCGTGGGTGTCATGGCCGGTGGACTCATGGTAATCATAATACTTCTTTTTGTCTCTGCTTTGCCATGAAGTTAGACGGTTGGGCTTCTTGAAGATTCCTCTTTCCTTATTTACCTCAAAGATATGATCAATGGATGCCGCCAACGGTGTTAAATTGCTGACCCTTCTCTTATAGTTCGATGGCGGGCTCCACTCTCTCGCGTGTTCACGGTGTTCACTCTATTAGGGCTTCTAGCATTCCTCTGATAAACTGGGCTCAAGGATCTATCCCTTCTCTTGAATCGCCCCTTGGAGTTATGGGTTGTCATTCTTTTTATCTCTGGAAGTGACTATTCAATTGTTTTGAATGATTCTGCCTGCGCACAGTACATCAGCTAATGACACAGGGTCCTTTCCTTGCAGGTGCTTCCAGAAATCCGTTCCCACACGCAATCCAGCTATAAGAAGTATTTTCAGCATTTCATTAGTTGCACCCCTTACCAAAGTGGATTCTGCATTAAACCTTTTGAAGTATGAAGTTAAACTTTCTCCTTCCTTCTGTTTCACATTAGCCAGTGTGGTAACTGGTGGTGTGTACTTCACTGCGGCTTGAAATTGAGTCAAAAAAAAAGTTCTCATATGTTCGCAGGATGTGATCACACCTGGACCAAGTTTTTGGAACCACTGCTGAGCGCCTTCTCTAAAAGTGGCCGCCAGAAGATGGCATCGAGCCAAATCAGGTACTTGATATACATCCATTTCAATGTTAAAGCGCCCCAGGAATTCTACATGATCATAATTCCCATGAAAACGCAAGTCATTGGTTGTGTTCCTGTATCCTGCACGCAATTGCGCCTCTCTCACAACAGCAGGAAAAGGAGAAGGAGCTTGCGCAGTCGCGGTTACTCTTCCTCCCTCAAGATGGTTGAGCAGCCTCTTGAGATCGTTCACATTAAACATCCCTACTCCAGGAATGGTTTGAACATTAGGCTATTGGGGTTACTCTGCGACTTGTTGTAGCTCCCTTTGATTACCCCCCGGGTGTAACGGTGGATCTCGCTGCCCCTCGCCCTGAGGCTGCGGCTGTGGCATGTTACCATCTTAGTTTTGAACATTTTTCCACACTCTTACTTGAATTCGACCACCGTCCTGGTTATGAGGACGCGCCCTGGTGCCATTACCCGTACCACTGTGAGAAACTACAGGGATAACGACAGGGGCTTCTTCAGTGGAGGGTGCTCCATCTCTCCTACCATTGTAGGGTGTTATTCCGTATTGGTATCTCATCATTCTTCGTTCATTCCTCTGATATCCTCGGTAGTAATTCCCGGCCTTCCTCGCGGAGGGGCACGCTCGTGCTCGCGGTGCTGGCGCCCTATCCTCCCTTTGGAATGCAGGGGGCAACACGCGTTGTGTCACGGGGCCTCGCCTCTCCAATGTTCTTCCTTTGCCATTCTACCAGCAACATCCTCAAATCGTCATATTCCAACCTTATGCCAAGCCTTCTTTTCAAGGTTAAAAGATCCCTTCCTTCCTCATCTAATTTTGAGTGTTCTCCATATGATGACACTCATCCATCGTCCGCCCAGACCAATGTAGGCGTGGCACCACCTGGTTACCACAGGCGAGGCCCTTTCTCTCCCATCAGTGTCCTCATCGATAAGCTCCATAATAGGCTCTACATCATCAGAATATTCCAAGCGCCACAGAGTGATTCACGGGTTTTCCCCACTACCCTGGGTATCTCCTTCAACTACCGGTGCCTTCCCCACGACATCGTCGTGACGGGGAAAATGACGACCTCTCCTCGTTCTCCGACGCTGCACCGTGTTCAGTCTTGAGTGAAAACTATTAAGAGTATCCCTATGCGATACAACTGCTCCAAGATATCAGCGTTACTGATGAAACTGGTGGTGTTCCCCCCACATCCGGAGCTTTTGTGGATCCGCCATGTTTCTGGGAACGTAGGGTTCATGGCGAGTGTAGCCTCCCTCGCCTTCTCCTTCAGATCTGTTGTCACTTCCATCATAAGAACTTCCATCATGATTATAAGACATCTTTTCCTCCTAAAATTACGACCATAATTAGCACCCCACCTTCTAGCGCCAATTTGTTGACGGAGGGATCTGGTAACAACAAAGATTCAGGTTTTTCACCGGAACTAAGATCTGTGACAGTGGTTCATTGCCAGAAAATCAAGCAGTGTATGGTGGTTTGTGGTTATTTTAGGCTGAGATTGATCAAAGTAAGTGGTAGCTCTCTTATCAGCTCTCAACTTCTTACCCTCTCAATGTGCCTACGTACCCTTTATATAGGGATCAAGCCTGACGTAGTTCTTGTAGAACAAGAAATCTAATGGGCTTAGACTTCTTATTCCTAGGCCCGGTAGAAGACCATCCGAAGTCCGTCTTCTGCTAGCTTAAGAATCTCCAACTATGACGACCAACCGCGAAGGCCAAAGGCTCGTCCTTAATCGCAGGACTTCATGGATAATGCATCTCCCTGCGCAAGAATAAAACTCCGCTACAGCTATCTCCCTTGATTTATGAACACAGGTATAGCCACGGTTCAGCCCAAGTGCCGGACGCATCCATGTCCCCCGAATGAGGATAACCCACCAGATAACAGGACAGGTGATCCCAAGCTCTTGGGTGCAAAGTGCAGGATGACTCCAAAGTTCTCCACCGAGGACACCCGTTGAATACAAGAATAGAGTTTCCAAAGCACACACCAAAGTTAACCCCGCATCCCCAACGAGGACACCCGTTGAATACAGGAGGAGGCCTTCAATCATCAGGCATACCCCTGGAGGCCTTCAAGCTTTTCACGGACATCCCTCTCCTTGACCGTCTCAAGGAGGGAATTCTTCAAAGGGTACCTGCAACAAATATATTAGTAAAAATAAACCTTCATTGCTCCTATCCATGCAAGTTTTGTCCTGATGTAACCATTGAGAACACATAGACCAATCACAGGACGCGTCCTAACACATTGGGCGCGTCCTCACCCTCATAAAACTTGCACCGTCTCCTCAAAAACCATCATGCAAATTATTCCACTTATTAGGGCGCGTCATGATCAAGGCAGACGCGTCCTCCAGCGTCTATTGCCACAAGACCATATTTGCCAAGTACTCTAACCATGGTTGACGCGTCCACATAGCTTGGGCGCGTCTTATACTGATCACGCACTCTCATGCTTCGTCATTACCAGACTATAACACATCTTCTCACAAGTAGGCGCGTCCTTTGTGCCTGGACGCGTCCTAATCTTCTACAACGCAATACCGAGTTTGACCGCACGTAATCCACATTTGACCCGAGTTAATTCAATGCCAAATTTTGGGTATAACAGATGTTAGCTGGAAAGTCCGGAGGGCTGCTGTAAAATGTTTAGCATCTTTAATTATTTCTCGTCCGGAGATGCTCCCAAAGCTATTTGTGGAGGTAATATCAATTATTAGATGGCTTCAAACTCCGGCGTGCTTAAAGTTTTATTTCTCATTTTTATTTTGACTTTGTAGAAGCTGTTGTTCATAATTAACTCATTAGTCAACTAATTTTGCTTTAACCATTTTACAAAGTAACTAATTTTAATAGGTCTTCGTTAAATATTTCTTTTCTGTACAACAAAAAAAATCATGTAAAAACCTGTGCAAAAGTTACTATAAGGCTGCAAAAACATAGAAAAGAAAATAGAAGTATATGAAAGTACAAAGAAAGGGCATGCAAGTTTGTACCTGCTGTGTTTCGAACAAAAGGAAAGTAAGTCACCCTAAATGGTTATGAACTACTGTACCTGCAGGCTTGCCCGAAATTGATGGACAGATTCGGAGAAAAAGAAGAAGTTGTTAAGGTTAGGACCGACAAACTGTATGTTTTATCCTCTTTTATCGAATGCTAGCTGATCTAATTCTCAGATCTTCCTAATGTAGATGGATGTGTTCAATACTTTTAATGAGCTACTACGCCAGACATGAAATGCCAGGAAGGGGCACAATGAAGATGGGCCCAGGTAAATTTGCACTGTATTTATATATTTCTAATCTTTTGCCTTATCATCTTAAAATACTTTCAAAATCTGATTATGTGTAAAAGGTAAATACATATCAGTGTGTATTAAAACCTATGGATACATTTCGGTGAGTGTTAAACTCACACTACAACAAAATAGGCCAATTACGACGGTCAACTTACGGATGGAAAAATACGCGCCCAACTTACAACGGATAAAAGTAAAATGTCGTAATTATTTATGACGAAACCCAAAATCGTCGTAAGTTTAGTATTTTATTAATAAAATTATGCACGATACGATTAACAAAAATGAAAATTATTTGAAGTTGTGATGATTTATACATTTCGTCGTAAGTTAATTATTTTTATTAAAATTTACGACGGAAAATAAAAATCGTCGTAAGTTATCAAAGAGGGAAATTTAACTTTTCCGCAAACTTTTGGCGGGAAAATAAAAATCATTTAAAATTGCGACGATTTGAACATTTCGTCGTAAGTTAAATATTTTTACTAAAATTATAATTTGAAATTAAACAAAAAATATATTTCACCTAAATTTATGATGAACTATTTGTGACGGAAAACATTTGAACATCTAATTTAAGACGGAAATTAAAATTCGTCGTAAGTTATCAGAGGGAAATTTAACTTTTCCCCAAAATTTTGGCGGTAAATTTGACTTATCTCCATTTCTTTGTAGATAATAATTTATGGCGGATTCCGGCATAAATTAGCACATGATTTTTGATAATTTCAATTTTTAAAAAATATTATTTCATGATCCAACCATATTAATGTCATCATTTATTTGTTTTGGTGACATTTCAAGAATTACAGAAAAAAAATTAAATATTTTTATAAAATAATTTAATATGAAACATTGATTATCATTAATATATATATATATATTGTCATCCATACGGTTGGATTGATGATTTTTTTTAAATAATCGAAACACAAATTCAGAACTAATTATCAGTTAGTTGTATTATTAGAACTGATGTTTGACTCTTAAAATGGAAACCAACTAAAATTATTTTGATATAAAATTTTGGTTATATCACTAATATATATATATTGACATTCATACGGTTGGATCGTTGAAAAATATTTTTAAAATAATCGAAACACGAATTTAGGATTAAACACTAGTTAGTCGTAACAGTCAAACTGATGCTTAAGTTTTAAAATGGCAAACCAAATAAAACTATTTTGATATGAAATTTTGGTTATATCATTAATATATATATATATATATATATATATATATATATATATTGACATCCATAAGGTTGTATCATTGAAAAATATATTTAAAATAATCGAAATACTAATTCAGGATTAAACACTTGTTAGCTGTACTAGTCAAACTGATGTTTAACTGATGAAATTATTTTGATGTGAAATTTGGTTATATCACTAATATCTATATCTATTGATATCTATACAGTTGGATTGTTGAAAAATAGTTTTTAAAATAATTGAAACACTAATTCAGGATTTAGTACTAATTAGTTGTACAAGTCAAACTGAAGTTTTACTGTTAGAATGGAAACAAATAAAATTATTTTGATATGAAACATTTGTGATATTACTAATATATATATATATATATATATATTGACATCCATACAATTGGATCGTTGAAAAATAATTTTTAAATAATCAAAAGACCAATTCAGGATTCAACACTAGTTATTTGTACTAGTCAAACTGATCTTTGATTGTTAAAATGGCAAACGAAATAAAATTATTTTGATATGAAATTTTTGTTATATCACTAATATATATATATATATATATATCTATTGAAATCTATACGGTTGGATCGCTGAAAAATATTTTTAAAATAATCGAAACACCAATTCTGGATTAAACACTAATTAGTTGTACAAGTCAAACTGATGCTTGACTGTCAAAATGGCAAATCAAATAAAATTATTTTGATATGAAATTTTGGTTATATCACTAATATATATATATATATATATATATATATATATATATTGAAATCCATACGGTTGGATTGTTGAAAAATATTTCTAAAATATTTGAAACAACAATTCAGGATTAAACACTAGTTAGTTGTTCCAACAGTTTTGATTGTTTTTTGTTGTATTTTATAGAATTTAAATCGAAAGCCGAAAATTGTGGGAAATTGAAAAATCGGAATTTGCTATTCTAAAACAACAAACTTACGACGGTTGTTCATCACATATTCCGTCGTAAGTTGGCCCCAACTCCCAGAATACAACATTCTTTTCTGTCAGAAGTTACTAATTTATGACGTATAATTGCGTCGTAAATTTATGTTATATTTTATCAAAAATAGGTCCCACAAGGAAGCATCCGACGATTCCTCCGTCATAAGTAACTAACTTACGACGGAATATATTTCGTTGTAAATAGATTTATTATTTTATTGGGTATGTGCCGTCGTAAATAGATTTATGATTTTATTGGGTATGTGGGCCCCTACTTCCTAACTTGCGACGCAATTTTATCTTGTGACGAAAAAATGAACTTACTACTCGACCAAAAACGATGATTTTTTTTCCATCGTAAATTTCTCAATTACAACGATTTCAGTTCAAAAAAACCGTCGTAATTGGCCAGATTTGTTGTAGTGTCAAGATGTTTTTTGGGAAAATATTTTAGGTATGGTTATCCTAATTTAGAGTTATATACATAATATGGTTATCACATATTTGAGAGCTGGTAATAAGTGGTTTTGGAACCAATCCAAACCTTTTTAAAAAATTTTATTTTCAGTTGAATCATGTTATTTATTTTGGTTTTGTTTTGTCAGTTATATAATTTTCTGTCCATATCGCCAGGTCTCATGCAAATGTATTAACTGATTATCGATTTCTTGCTCCACCTTAGGGGGTCTATCTAGCATCTCTCAAGAAGTTTCTTGTCCTTCATTCCTTCAGAAAATAATATACTTACTTAAGGTATATGAATATGATTGCTTATTGAATTTTTTGTCTCTATTTGTCCAGCAGTCCCATATGTTTACTGAAACAAGAAGTACCAAAGATTGTTAAATTGGTTCACAGGCAGCTGCGAGGGATATCTGTCAACACAAAGGTCGAAACCTTCTGAAATCTTAGTTCTCTAATTTTCAATAATTATCAGGGTTTCAAGATGCCTTAAATTTCTGCAGGTTGCCGCACTTTCAGTTTTGAAAGAACTGGCGGTTGTCTTGCCGGACTGCGTGGTAAACAATTTTAAAATTCTCCTTCCAGAGATATAAAATGCCTTGTGTGTAAGTATTATTCCACGTTTTACTAATCTACCTTCAGCTTGCAAATTTTTATATTATCCAACTTCTTAGCTTGTTATTTTTTCTGTTTTCTTTAGAAGGACAAGTCCTCTACCTCAGCTTTAAAGCTTGAGGCTCTTATATTGACAAGATTAGTGTTAGCTTCAAATTCTCCTACCGTGTTTTACACTTACATTGAGGTAAATTTAAACATTTCCTAATTGTGTTTATGATTGCTTAAGAATTAAGATTGAATTTAAGTTCAAATTGCGGACTATCTTATTTTATATTAAGTAACTTTTACAGGAAAGCCCTTACACAACATCTTATATTAAGTGTTAGAATATTAATATAAGTTCCTAAAAGTAACCCCCTTCTCCCGAAAAGCTATCAAACTATTTGCGATAATTTTCTCACGAGTCATGTTATAAGTCATAAATAACCTATAGTTGGATTAAAATCAATTATTTAGTAACACCCAATTCCTTTAATTTCCTGCCATTAGTTTTGATACAAGGAAAGGTTAGGACTAGAAATTTCTGAAACTTGGCATCTTTATCAATTATCTGGGGGAACATGTCTGTTTGAGAAGGGTGGGCTGTGGTTACATAAAAGTCATTTATGCTGCATTTTTTTCCATTTCTATCATTTAGTGCAAGAATTACATTTATAGAATGAAGGTTAGGTCATAAATTCCTGCAATATTATGCATGTAATCAGGGTCGGCCCTAAAGATTTGGACCCCCAGGTCAACTTATAAAATGATGCACTTTTTTAAGTAAATTAATATTTTTGTTGTAATTATAAAGCTGGTTGTCCACACTAAATAAAATGATGTGTTAATGTCACAGTCACATAGAACATGCATGCATAATCTTCTTCTAAAGCTAAGCTAATCTAATGTCAAGATCATATCTCTTCATCAATTATACATAAAAGAAACACGTTACTTCATTCAAAACATATTGATATGTGTGAAAATGTCAAATTCCCTATATTTTGGATCAATGGGATAGTACAAATTTCTCTTTTCTTTATTTATGTTTTTTCAATGAAGTTGTTGATGTGGTTTGTATCTTGTTCAATATAGGATGATTAAGCATTGAGAGATGCAACCATTAAAACACTTGATACACTAGTTAAGGGTTACGGTGCTACTCCTCAAGTACTGAAGATGACACCAGGAAGGCCTCAGAAAAAGAGATCAAATAAAAATGATATGGTGGAAGAAAATGTGGCAGTCAAAGAGCAGAGGTGTGTTAGGAATTCTTCCAACTCGGCAAATGGTCCAGGAGAGCTGCGACGTTCAGCCAGGGTTAGAACTCCAAATCCCAAGTACCAGTCCTAGAGCAATGTATATTTAGTTTATATATGAAATAATTATTACCAGCCTGTAACCCCTCCTATGCACCAGCTACCTAATCAAGGGTTAAATGGTTTATTTTTTATATATTTAATTTTTTTTATTTCAATTTATTTATCTTTCAACTATAATGGCCTTTTGTGTTCTTTGTGATGGAAACTTAATTTGTTTTATTCTATCTTAAGAGATTAAAAAATTTAATAACAAAATTTTTTATTTTCTTAAAAGCTTTAGTTTTTTCGTGGTCAAAACTTCATTTAATAATTTTTATATTTGTTATAAACTTATAGAAGACATATATATTCTCAAGATGAGTTTACTCAATTTGAATTTCTTTTTCATTTTCCCTTTAATTGGTATAGTTGTACAATTTATATATCCCTAAGTGTACTCCTTTTTTTCTTTATGAACAACAACTATGTAGATATGTCCCGGACAAAGTAAATATAAGAAATATAGTGAAGAGGTTGATAATAGTAACTTAATTCAATTATTATATATTAATTAATAACATGCGAAATATATGGAGGGTTTCTGCTAAGATTTACATTAATAGAGTTT
Source organism: Apium graveolens (assembly GCF_009905375.1). Lineage (NCBI taxonomy): Eukaryota > Viridiplantae > Streptophyta > Magnoliopsida > Apiales > Apiaceae > Apium > Apium graveolens. The sequence continues at coordinate 137,273,380 of NC_133647.1, forward strand.
TATCAATGATGGGAGTGTGCAAGTGTTGGTAGTTATGTAGGATATGTAATAATTGAATTATTATATATTAATTAATAACCTGCGAAATATATGGAGCGTTTGTGCTAAGACTTGCATTAGTAGAGTTTTGCCTATGATGGGAGTGATGGGAGTGTGCAAGTGTTGAGAGTTATGTAGGATATGTAATTTTACTTTTAATTATACGGAATTAACGTGTTTCTAAATTAATTATATATATATTTTTATTTTTTTGGAAAGTGTTAATAATTATTTTTGGAACGTGTTAACAAACCAACCAAATTATCTTATGTCTTACTTATAATAGTATAGTATATATTAGTAGTGGATAGTTTATATTTAAGAACATGAACTAACAACCTAAATTGTTATTCCTAGTGATAATTTTTTTCTTCATTAACTTATCACTTTTTTTGTGAAGTTGTTGATGGGGTTTCTGTCTTCTCGATTATAGGATAATCAAGCACTAATAAGAGAGGCAACAATTAAAACACTTAATACACTAGTTTAGGGGTTATGGTGTTAAAAATGGTTGGGCTTGTTGGAAGGGTAATTGACTAAAATACTTTGTTTATATTTATATCACTGAAAAAATAGAGCTAAATATTTGTATGGGATAATTAATTTATCATGCAGGCTCCATACCACTATTTTTATGGGATAATTTATTAACAAACATGTTCCAACTTTGTATTGTCACTTCTAATTCTTTTAGACAGCTGAAATTGTACAGCTGCACTGATTCTTTCTCATTGATTTTTTCCAAGTAGTTCATGCATGCACCTTCAACCCCATAGTTGTATTACTATTAATGTGATTCTTAGTGTTTTCCATTGATGTTAATCCAAGCGATTAATTATATTAATAATGAATCCGGAAGAGTTTCAAATTCTAATAGTCGTCCCCCTCAAACTCGACTTCACATTCTGAGCTTATTTTTTATTTTGTAAAACATCTCCGGATTCAATGACTTTATAAATATATCCACTAAATTATCTTCCGTCCTACAATGTACCAACTCCAAAATTTTATCGTTCACTTGCTCTTGAATAAAATGATATTTATTATTGATGTGCTTACTTCGACTTTGTGACACGTAAATTTTAATCGGATCTTTCTTTGCAATATTTAACTTGTTCAATATGTAGCATATGCACATACCCTGACATGCACATTCTGCTACTGTCATGTATTTTGCCTTACATGTTGAGAGGGCAACTGTCGGATTCTTTTTTGATGACCAAGAAAATACTGCGGATCCGATATGGAAAGCATACCCCGAAGTGCTTTCCCGTCATCCAAGTCATCACTATAATCACTGTCTGAGTAGTCAACTAATTTTGAATCTTGAGAATGAGTCTAAAACAGACCATTATCAAGCGTACATTTAATATATCTCAAAATTATTTTGGCTTCCAAGAAGTGATCTTATTTCGGTTTCTTCATAAATTTCAAACAATATTTTCTCAATATAGCAATATTAAAGCCATATAAGCTTCCAAACCCCAACCCTCCCTTACTTTCACTCCATCTCATAGCATCCCAACAAGGGAGTTTATTCATCTCCCTCTATTCGACCTTGAATTTCACCAATTCTTGTTAAATACTACCTCCATTTCTTGATATAACGTTTTAGGCAAGAGGAAACAAGGCATGCAATAAAATGGATTGAGCTACATTTTTAATCGAAACTGATTTACCTGCACAAGATATAGGTTTCGATCGCCATCTTTAAATTCATTTACAAATCCTTTCCTTCAAAAAACCAAAAACTCTCTTTTTTGATCCTCCAATGAATTATGGTGGTCCAAGATAATTATTGTCAATTATAACAGTTAACACCCCAAAAGTTTCAGACAATTGTTGCTGCTTAACCCTGCATACATTCGCACGGTAAAACACTCCAGATTCTTGAAAATTAATAAATTGTCTTGATCATTCTTCGTACTTTTTTGTAGAGTCTTAACTGCTAGTACTCGTTCTGCATTTCCCTTATAGGAAAGAAAACTGTCATATGCAAATAGCAGATTACTCACAGCTGGTGTAGTTGGGCTAATGTAGCATCCAGTCATACACTCGTTACTCGAAGTTTGGTCAATCACATTTGAGAGGCCTTCTACACAGAGAAGAAATAAGTACGGGGACAATGGATCCCCTTGACGTAAGCCTCATTTTAATTTGATTGGTCCAATAGATGAGCCTGTGAAACAAAAGTCATAGGATCCTGTAGTCACACATAGCATCACCCAATTCATCCATATCGAACAAAAACCAATTTGAATAATACGATACGGTAGATCTTATAGAATTAGGTAGATGAGTTGTTGCAGAAGAGGTTTATTCGTGAGAGTATGACTCCGTGTGTGGTACTTGCATTACTAAAGTTGAAGAAAGACGGTAGTTGAAAAATATGTGTTGAATGTAGAGTCATAAATAAGATATTCATGAGATATAGTTGCGCTATCCACGTCTGTATAACATGTCAAACATTATATATTATTTACAAAGATAAGTTTATGAAGTGTATATCATCGATTCGCGTTAAACAATGAGTCGAAAATAAAGGCCTTCAGTATGAAAGATGAACTTTATGAGTGCATCTTGATTGCTTTCAAATTATGGAATGCTCCAAGGACTTTAATGTAAATAAGAAATCATATATTACGTCCTTTCATTACAAAATTCATCTTTAAAAGGTCATACTTTATTTAGAAAGTTTATTTTGTTCTAAACCACAAGTCTAATATGCTAAATAAGGTGGCTGGTTTGTTGAGTCCTAGATCTCATTTATTGGTTATCATCAACACGAAGTAGCGAGGTTTTAATTTTATAAAAGAATAGTATGTCGTTGATGATGAATTTTCTCAACGTGTGGTAAAGTGATTCAGTAGAGAATAACATGTCACTGACGTTATCTAGAGTTAATCAATTATGCATTCCTAAAAATTCATCATGCCAAAAATTAATTAGGAATTTTCATTATGATGGACTAAGTCATCATCTTAGGCGTGATTAGACGATAAATGTTAAGTAAGTTAGAAATGTTCTTGGCCTCAACTCAAACATGATGTAGAAAGTTCTACAGCAACTCCTCTACCTAATTCTGTAAAATATCAGTTTTTTTGTGATCATCCTAAAAAAATTAGGTAATATTTTATAGGTAAAAATTTAGAAACACAAGTATGTAAGTATAAGTTGAAGTAAAAAAAACCAAAGATTCAGAATGTTAAATATAAAAAGTATGAGGATATGAAGATTGTTCAAAGAAGGGACCATGTGATGATTTTTTAAACAAATGAGAGGTTTGTTCTAGAGATATTCAACATATTAAAGCCAGCTAAATATAATAAAATAAATAAATTATAAAGTTTATTTGGTTAATCATTTTATAGATACGAGTATTTGAAAACTTTCAAGGTAGATGACCTACTACATGAGTTTCATGATGACGTTCCTTTATATCCAAATTTTAAATCGAGGTTCCAATTTTTCAAAGGTAAGAGGAACTGATCGAAAATAAGAGGTATGAGATTTTGAAGAAAAACTTGACAGAAGAAGGCATGAAAGGAAGCAAGGAATTAACAATATTATTATACTTAGGGGCTTCCTAATCATGCCAAAACAGTGTAATGAGATTTTGGTGCATGAATCTGCTCAAAACTGCATGATCATGTTATTTATACTTAATATTTTAGTTTTCATTTAAAATTATTTTTATTATAGTTGAGGATTTTATCCTTAGGTAAACAATATTATGATGGTACAATAATATTATTAAAAAACAATTCCTAAGAGTTTTTCGAATTCGTGCTTGCGTATTAGTGTTTGTCCTTGTTAATGCAACTCTCCAGTTATACCTCAATCACCATATTTAAGTATTTCCTAGTATTATTCTTTTTTCAGTATTTTTTAATGTTTCTATAATTGTTTGTACATATTTTTAAATTGTAGAACCCCAATTACATCAATTATTTTATATTTTATTTGTTATATATGATTAACATAACCAAAATAAAAAAATAATTTGTAATTTTTTAATTTAATTTGCTTAGAAGACCGGTTCCCTTAATCCCTTTTATAATATCTCAAACTGTGTAAAATCTAAAAGCAAAGCGCTTTGGAAATACGATTGTTCTACTTTATCGTTACTAATTTTGATTTTTCTGTGAGGTTATTAGGGTCTCCACTGGTGAAGCGAATATCAGCATACGTGGATGTAGCTCTTATGGCAGTTCAATTATATGACAGAGTGATTAACAAAAGGCAGCAACATCATGATATTGCATGTTATGTTGGGCCTTATTAATCTAAACGTGGTTTAGTTTTATTATGTCTGAATTATGTAGTTAATAACCCAATGTTTATATGTAAACGTTGGCCGGATTTGAGAGAGTCCAACTAGTTGTTAGTCATTAGCATTGTAGTGGACAAAAAGTAGGATCTGAGTGCCTAGTTTGTAGGAGCGTGTATTGAGTTTTCTGCTGTTTTAGTACTTTGTATTCCTGTTGAGCAAAGACAACAATTTCATAGACTTTCCATACTTGTTGTCATTGTTATACAATTCCTTTACTTTTAGTTTATATCTAACATCTGGTATCAGAGCTATCACTTTTCTTGGGCGATGGAGAAGAAGGAGCAAAGAGGGAAACCATGGTCTGAGATACCCAATGATTACAAAAATGAACTACACGATTTGGGCATTAAAATTAAAGGTGATCTTGCTAGCGTATGGTGTGTGGGAAGCTATCGAGCCTAAATATGCTAAAGCTATGATGGAAGATAAGGTGGACAAACGAGCATTAGCTATTATCTACCAGGGGATTCCAGATGATCTATTGTTGGCTCTTGCAGAGAAAAAGTCGTCCAAGGAAGCCTAGGAAGCAATAAAAATCATCAGCTAAGGCAAAGACAAAGTTAAGACTGCAAAGTCACAAACGCACAAAGTAAAGTTCGAGGCATAAAAATGAAGGACTCAGAGCATATAGATGACTTTTGTGTGAGACTCTATAGTCTGGTTACTAATATCAGATCTTTGGGAGAGGAGATTAAAGGGGAATATATTGTAAAGAAGCTTTTAAGGGTTGTACCAACCAGGGTTTTACAAATTGCATCGGCTATTGAACAGTTTGGAAATCTAGAAACCATGTTGGTGGAAGAGGTCACTGGCTCACTGAAAGCTCATGAGAAGTGAGTGCAGGGAATGCAAGGGAAAACAGAGACTAACGAAGGACAACGGCTGCTGTTAACTGAAGAAGAGTGGCAAAAGAAAGAAAATAAAGATGGTAAGCTTCTTTTGATAAGAAAAGAGTGGGAAAAGCACGTCTCCAGGTGGTAGTGATTATCGTGCAAGGGATAGTTGCATTATTCGTGACATGAGCCAGTTAAAATGTTTTAATTGTGGTGCTTATGGCCATTTTGCGATGGAGTGTCGAAAGCCAAGGAAAACTAGACCACAAAAGGGTGAGATGAATCTAACACAAGTGACTGATGATGAGCCTGCTTTACTCATGGTTGTGTGTGAAAAAATTATAGATGAGGTGATTATGTTAACCGAGAACGAGGACTCGGGGACAGGCAAGGAAACAGAAGAAAATACATGGTACCTCGAGAATGGGGCTAGCAACCATATGACGGGGCACCGAGAAAAATTTGAAAAAACTTGATAGAACAATTGAGGGTGAAGTGAAATTCGGAGATGGGTCATTGGTGAAGATTGAAGGGAAAGGCTCCATCAAAATCAAATGCAAAAATGGAGAAACAAGGGATTTACACGGAGTGTACTACATACCAGCCTTACGGAGCAACATAATCAGTTTGGGTCAGTTATCCGAAGAAGGAAATAAAGTTGTGCTAAATGGGGAACACTTGTGGGTGTTGTGGTAGGATTTTGATGTAGGTGAAACGATTGGAAAATCATTTATATAAAATTCAAATCGAGCAAGGAAATAATCAATGTTTGCTAAGACGAGGAGAAGAGGCTACGTGCTTATGGCATAAACGCCTTGCCCATGTTAATTCAAGGCGATGTCCATGATGTCAAGAAATCAGATGGCACATGGTCTTCCTTCACTTGTTCAACCAAAGGAAAATTACATCGGGTGTCTTATGTCAAAACAAACACGTAAGCCTTTTCCCTCCCAACCTAATTTTATTGCAAAACACGCTTTGGAATTAGTTCACATCGATCTTTGAGGACCAATAACACCGTCCACCCCAACTGGTAATCAGTATTTTATGTTTATTGTTGATGATTACACCCGTATGATGTGGGTATATATGTTGAAATTAAAATCTAAAGCTCTAACAAATTTTAGAAAATTCAAGTTACTGGTTGAGAATGGCACAAAACAGAGCATACAGGTTTTGAGATTTGACCGAGGGGTGAATTTTTCTCCAAGGAGTTCGAGAATTTTTGCAATGAGCAAGGAATTTTAAGAAACTTTACAACACCCTACATACCACAACAAAATCGTGTTGTAGAGCGCTGTAATCGTACCGTAGTAGCCATGGCCAGGAGTATTTTGAAGGAACGACAAGTGTTCGCGAAATTTGGGGTAAAACTGTCAGGCATGCCGTATATGTGTTGAATAAGTTACCAAAAAGATCTATGTCCTCTGTTACGCCACTCGAAGCCTGGTTTCAAAGAAAACAAAGTCTCGAGTTATTGAGAGTTTTTGGTTGCACAACATGGATGAAAATTCCTACAGTAAACAGCACCAAGTTGGATGACAAGAGTAAATTGGTAGTGCACTTTGATCGAGAACCAGGTACCAAAGCCTATAGCTTGTTTGATCCTCTTACTCGAAGTATTCATATCAGCAGGGATGTCATGTTCAATGAAGACAAGACACGGTCATGGGAGAGCATAAGCAATACTGCCACATCTGGTGCAGATCAGGTGATATTTGATTTCCCTGAGACTGATTCATATGATCAGGTGCCTGATCCTATGACAACATCAACACCTGAAGTTGTCGTTGGATCACCACAAACTCCAGTACAACAAACTACTAAGAATCCTCAAACACAGTCTACAGGTTCTGATGTATCTCGAGACATATACGATGATAGTGTGACACCACGATAGTTCAGATTTCTTAGTGATATTTATGCACACACGAATGTAGTTGAAATGATTGAGGAAGAACTACTATTGATGGGGGTTGACGAACCAATATGTTGCGAGCAGGTAGTCAAAGATCCACTATGGAAGGACGCAATGAACAAAGAAATCGATGCCATCGAGAGGAACCATACGTGGGAACTCACATCATTACCAAAGGGGCACAAGGTCATTGATTTCAAGTGGGTCATTAAATTGAAAACTGATCAACATGGTGAAGTGACAAAGCACAAAGAATGACTTGTCGCAAAGGGCTATCTGCAATATTATGAGATCGATTATGAAGAGGTTTTGGCACCTGTGACAAGATTGGAGATAGTACATTTGTTGTTATCCTTGGTAGCTAAAAATAATTGGGAAGCACATCATTTGGACGTCAATTCTTCTTTTTTGAATGGTGTCTAGCAAGAAGAGGTTTATGTCTCTCAACCGAAAGGGTATGCCAAGAAAGGACATGAACACACTGTTTATCATTAGTTAAAAGCCTTATACGGTCTTCGTCAAGTACCACGTGCTTGTTATGCTCATCTAAATAAATATTTGTTGAATCTTGGTTTTGAAAAGTGTCCTTTCGAATATGCGGTTTATATGAAATGCATGGGTACAGAGTCATTACTCATTGGGGTTTATGTGGACGATCTAATTGTCACTGGTACGAATAAGTCAGACATTATCAAATTCAAAGGGGAGATAAGTATAGAATTTGACATGTCTGACTTGGGTAAGTTGTCTTATTACTTAGGTTTGGTGGTAGTTCAGTGCTATGGTTTCATCAAGATTTGCCAGTCTTCTTACGCGAAGAAAGTGCTCAAACGAGCAGATATGGCTGAATGAAATTCAGTGAAGTATCCTATGGAGTATAAGTTACACCTACATGCTGATGCAAAGGGAGTAACAGTCAACCCAACACAGTTCCAGAGCATTGTGGGAGGGCTTCAATATCTTGTGCACACACGACCGGACATTGCATACGTAGTGGGGATAGTAAGTCGATACATGGAAAGACCAACCGAGTTATATATGAATACTTTGAAAAGGATTTGTCGATATATTAAGGGGACGATACACTATGGTTTGATGTACACAAGAGGACGTGTGAATTATATTTTGTCAGGATTTTCAAACAGTGATTTGGCAGGAAGTGGGGACGATAGGAAAATCACCGGAGGGATGGCATTCTATCTCGATGAAAATCTTATAACCTGGGTATCTCAAAAACAGCGTTGTGTTGCTCTTTCATCGTATGAAGCTGAATTTATGGCGGCAACAACTGCTACATGTCAAGAAATCTGGTTACAGAGGGTACTCGGGTCTATTCTGAATGTCAAAACCGGTTCAGTCGTTATTGATAACAGGTCTGCTGTAGATCTTGCTAAAAATCCTAAATTTTATGGGAGGAGCAAGCATATTGACTTGCGTTATCACTTTATTCGGGACTGCGTAGAGAAGGGTTTGATAGTGATTAAATTTATGAGCACTAAGGAGCAACGAGCATATATTTTGACAAAGGCACTAGTAGTTACTAAGTTTGAGCATATGAGAGGTCTGCTAAGTGTCAAGAAGCTTGAAGATGTTTAGATTGAGGGGGAGTATGTTGGGCCTTACTAATCTAAATGTGGTTTAGTTTTATTATGTCTGAATTATCTAGTTAATAAACCAATGTTTATATGTAAATGTTGGCTGGATTTGAAAGAGTCCAACTAGTTGTTAGTCATTAGCATTGTAGTGGAGAAAAACTAGGATCTGAGTGCCTAGTTTGTGGGAGCGTGTGTTGAGTTTTCTGTTATTTTAGTACTTTGTATTCCTATTTTGCAAAGACAACAATTTCAAAGAATTTCCATACTTGTTGTCATTGTTATACGATTCATTTACTTTCAGTTTATATCTAACAGTTTAGCACTCAAGACTATTTTTTATGAATTACGTGAATTACCAGTGATGGATACAGATAAAGTAATATTAACTCACAACAATGACTAAACTTGCTTTATGTTATTTCGGAATAGATAGAATTGAAGAGATAATGAAACAAACTACATGCAGTTGTTTTTAAACGTGAAAGACTATCGTATAAACCAGGAACTACATACCCGGCTTATCTCCACTACTTCCCTAAATAAACTCAACATCTAAGACTTATTCTAGCTGCATATAACCATGTATATACACAGCTGATGTAGTCCAACATTACATGCATAAATAATAAAACAGATAGTCATATTTAGATTAAATATTTATTCCAACAAACTCCCCTTTAATCTAAAAATGATTAAGATCCTTGACTCCCGGCAACTTACGTATTCTTCCAAACTTATCAATCGACATGGGCTTGGTGAGGATGTCTGCTCACTGCACCTCAGTACTCACATGTTTGATCACTATAGAACCCTTCTCTACGCATTCTCGGATTAAATGATAACGAACATCTATGTGTTTGCTGCGTCCATGAAATACTAGGATCTTAGCAAGATCGATAGAAGATTTATTATTAATATAAAGCACTACTGGCCCAGCTCTAACATTCATAATCTGACTTAACAGGCTGTGCAACCATATTCATTGGCATGATGCAGCTGTAGCTGCCATGAACTTAGCTTCGCAGGATGATAATGCTATAGATCGTTGTTTTTGAGATACCCATGCGATTACTAATTCATCGAGATAAAAAGCCATACCACCTGTAGATTTCTTATCCACAACATCACATGCACCGAGACAATATATAATCACCATGACGTCTAGTATACACTAACCCGTAGTTCAGCATCCCCTTTACATACCTCATTATTCTTTTCACTGTATTTTGATGCAATACTGTTGGCCTCTCCATGAACCTACTTACCAATCCTAATACATATGCAATATAAGGATGCGTATGCATGTACTAAATACCTCAAACCACCCAGCATGCTTTTATCATCTGTGGTGTCAATCACGTTTCCCTTTTCATCCTTGTATAACTCGATCTTTGGTTCCATTGGAAACTTAGATGGATTACAATCTGACAGGCCAGCTTTTCTAGTACCTTCCTTGCATAGGTAACCTTCTTGAGCTCAATATGCCCCTCTCCTTGTTTTACCTCGATGCCAAGGTAATAACTCAGCTTTCCCAGGTTTGACATTTCAAACTCTTTGCTCATCTGTGACTTAAAACCAGCAATATTGTTAACATCCGTACCTGTGATGATTAAGTCGTCCACGTATATGACTATAATTAGCGTCTCTTTTCCCTCCTTTTTTGTGTACACAGCATGCTCCAGGGGACACTTAATAAATCCCAGCTTATCAAGACTTCTATTCAGCTGAACATACGAAGCTCGGGGAACTTGTCTAAGTCCGTATAATACTTTGAATAACCTGTAAACCTTTCGCTCTTGCCCTATCTTTTCGTAGCCTTCAGGATGCTGTACGTACATCTCTTCATAGAGTTTTCCATTCAGGAAAGATGATTTTACGTCCAAATGATGGACTTGCCTTGAGTTTTGAGATTCCAACGCTAGTAGAATTCACACTATTTACATCCTTATTACCGGGGCAAAAACCTCTTCGAAATCAATGCCATACTTTTGCACATATCCTTTCACGACTACCCTCGCCTTGTGCTTTAGTATCTTCTCGTCAGTGTCCCTCTTGACTTTGTATACCCATTTAAGAGCAATTTCCTTATGACCTGGAGGTAAGTCTGTCAATTCCTAGGTCATATTCTTCTCTATGGAGCTAATTTCGCAGTCCATGGCATGTCTCCAACAATTCTCCTTCACTACCTTTTTTTAATATACTGGCTCATCAACCCCAGTAAATAACAACTCATCAGCCATGTCTTCATCTAACTGCACCTCCTCAGTTTTATCATATATATCATGAAGAGATCGAAAGTGACGAGGTGACACACTGCCATCATATGTGTTGTCAACATTATCAACTGTGTGTCTTTGACTTGCAATACTGTCACCATGAACAAGAGATGTCTGTGATGACGCCGTCTAAGGTGATTGTGTAGATGAATGTGACATAGTCTGAGGTGACTGTGTGGATGACAGATAATTGTCTCCAGTGCCTGCACTTTCACTCTGGAAACCACTGTCATCACTGTTGTTATTGTCTTTGTTACTATCTTCGGTACTGGATAGTACCGCGTCATGAGTTGCTTCACTGAAAACCCCTGCCACAACAAAAGAAGAAGGTGATAGATAGGTTTCATTCTTTTTGTTTTCATTATTCAAGTTCAATCCCTTTGTTTCGTCAAAGACAACATCACGGCTGACGTGCACACAGCCTGTGTCTGGATTGAACATACGGTAGGCCTTTGTTTCTATTTCCCTACCGAGATGAATAACACATATACTTCTGCTACCCAACTTTGTTGTATGCACATTAGGAACCTTCATATATGTAATGCAACCAAAAATCAAGAGATGCTCAAATTTTGGTTCCTTTTTTGATCATGACTCATACGGTGTATCTCCTTCAAATACTGTAGTTGGGAGTCAATTTAGTAAATAAACAGCATGCCTTATGGCCTCTCCCCACATATTTGAAGGCATGTTTCTTTCTTTCAGAAGGCTCCTTCCCATGGCAACCACAGTCCTATTGCGTCGCTCAACAACTCCATTATGTTGTGGAGTATAAGGTACTAATTTGGTTTCTTTTTTACCATGACTCATACGGTGTAGCTCCCTCAACTGCTCTAGTTGGGAGTCGATTTAGTAAATAAACAGCATGCCTTATGGCCTCTCTCCATATAATTGAAGGCATGTTTCTTTCTTTCAGAAGGCTCCTTCTCATGGCAACCACAGTCTTGTTGCGTCACTCCACAACTCCATTCTATTGTGGAGTATAAGGGGCTGTAAAATGACGAGTAATGCCCATTTCTTTACAGAATTTTATGAAATCACGGGAGTAAAATTTTCCTCCTCTGTGTGTGCGAAGTACTTTAATGACATGGTTTGATTCCTTTTTAACTTGTGCCTTGAATGTTTTGAAGTGTGCAAGTGCCTCGTCCTTTGTCTTGAGCATATAAATCCACATAGCACGACTAAAATCATCAACAAATAACAGGAAAAATATATTACCAGCTCGAGTTGATGGTGAGATTGGACCACGGATGTCTCAATCGATGAGTTCAAGGTGTTCTTGACCATATAAATTTGATTGCGCAGGAAATGGACGTCTAGCCTGTTTGGACATCAAACGGCCTTGACATATGCCCTTCTGGTGTGAGAAAGCTGGTAGCCCAAATCCCATGCTATTTTTAGACATCAAATACATGGAATTAAAATTCACATGAATGAGCCGTGAGTGCCACAACCAAGTCATTTCATCCGCTTTTGTTAATAGGCACATACCATCAGTATCATTTATCACCACCTTATATAATATATTATTTGCTCGCTTCACTTTCATTATCATCACATTTTCCTCATTATTCACCCACAATAAATCTTCCTTAATCAGGTGTTTTGCTACCATTTTCAGACAACTGATCCAACAAGATAATATTATTGCATAAACTTGGAATAAAATATACATCTATGAGAGTACATTCTTTGCCATCCTGAATTGTCAAATTGATTGATCCTCTGCCATGTATTTCGATTGTTTAGCCATCCCCGAATTAGACTTCACCTCACACCCTTTCGTCTAAATTAGTGAACTTCGAACGGTAACCTGTCATGTGGTTATGACCTCCATTGTCAAGGTACCATACAATTGTGTCCCTTTGCCTTTCGTGACCTGTTCCATTCAACATTGGGTGCATTCTTTCTTCATTCAACAGAATCATTTCATCCTTAACAGGCTTACATTCTACCAACAAAAGGGTAGGTTCGTCATCATTTATCTGAGTCAAGTTTACCTCATGTGATTGATTCTTCGCTCGCTTGGGCTTACGACACTCTGCAGCATAGTGACCGTAAGCACTGTAATTGAAATAACATATTTTGGCTCTGTCCTGGCTACCCCTGGAAAAATCTTTGCCCCTGGTTTAATCTCTTCCCCGTGAGCTCCCCATATTTGCTCGTTTCAACCACTCATCGTTTGTGAATAGTAATTGGCCATCTTTGTTCTTCCTCTTCATCCATTCCTCTTCGGTTAGAAGGAGCTGTTGTTCACAATTCTCATCAATATTGTTAGCGCATTCAAGGTGTTTGATGAAATTCTTATCAAAAAAAGATATGGCTTCGTTGTTTAATAATTGTATTCATCAGATTCTTCGAGCCACCAAAACTGGTTATATTAACATTTTGTTGTTATTCATTTTTGTTTTACCGATTTATAATTTCCTGTGATATTGCAATATATTGCCACATCAACGTGCTTTCTCAACATCTCAATACCAAAACCTAGATGGCATGAACAGTGAGCTAGTTTTAGTCAAGAATCAATACATGAAGCCTGGCCCAGATGTGCTACTCAAGCTTGGTCGTGGCCGTCCACCAAAGCCCAAGTCTAAAGATGTTGCTGCATTTATTTTAAAATAGATGTTGCTGCTCTTTCTGGGTTATCTAGATAATCTTCTGTTGTTATTGGTTGTTTGTAATGATGTTTTGGTTGACTGGCCAAATTCTTGAAGTTTATCGGAATACAAAAAAATATTTGGTTTTCGACGAGTTTTTTTTTAAATCTGGTTTTCATTAATTCATTTGAATACAGTCGAATTTAGAATCGTATTTTTAACTATATACGGTCGAATTAAGTTACGGGTGGGCCTTTTAAATTTTTTCAGAAAATTCAATTTTTTGGACGGGATTTTCAAATTTCAAGTGAAAATTTTGACCGCATTTGGTCAAATTTATCCGGTCAATTTTAGCGGTTGTATTTATCCGGTCGTAATTAACCAGTTGAACTTAGTATAAAAATGATCGAACTCCTAAATTTGACTCCCTTAAAAACAACCGTTTCCAAATCGGTCGAATTTAGTTAAAACAGCCATTTTCGGTCGAATGTAGTGAACATTAAGAAATACTGACAAAATAATAGTACTAAGAAATACTTAAATATGGTGATTTATGCTCAGTTGGTTAAAGAGGTTATAACTATCATTTTGGTAACAGGTTCGAATTCCACGGGAGGAGAATTTATGATTATGCCTCCTGAACCAGAGCATGTCGCTTAAATGCGATTTACCTTGGTTCACGTAGTTTGCAATCTATTGCATGAGCTCGTGGGGTTTACCCAGTGCACACCCGAAGGATAGCGGCTGCGGCTTCCCTACGATAAAAAAATGAGAACAGATACTAATACGCATGCATGAATTCAAAAAACTCTCAGGAATTGTTTGTTATTAATATTATTTTACCATCATAATAGTATTTAGTCACGGATAAAACCCTCGAAGATAATAAAAATAAATTCTAATGAAAAATAAAATATTAAATATAAGTAACATGATCATGCAGTTTTCAGCATATTCATGCACCACAATCTCATTCCACTGTTTCGGCATGATAAGGGAGCCCATACGCATAATAATAATTTTAATTTATTGCTTCTTTTCATGCCTTCTTTTGTCAAGTTTTTCTTCAAAACCTAATACCTCTTGTTCTCCATTAGTTCCTCTCACCTTTGAAAAATTCGACTTCGATTTAACATTTGTATATAAAGGAACGTCATCATGGAACTCATGTAGGTCTTTTGCATTGAAAGTTTTTTAAATACTCGTATCTCTAGAAAGATCAACCAAACAAGCATTATAATTAATTTATTTCAGCATATTTACTTGGATTTAATTTTTTGAATATCTCTAAAATATACCTCGCATTCCTTTGAAAATCATCACAGGGTCCCTTTTTTAACAATTTTTGACGTTAGTTCAAATATGGGGTAACTATGTAGTGTTACGTGAATTGGTATTATTCACTTCATGTAATTCGTCCGAATTTTTTTGGTCGAATTTAGCTAAATTTGACCGATTTTGATCTAAAATAGCTATTTTCGACCAACCAGTTGTTGGTCAAACGAAGGCTAGTCGAAAATAAGGGGTGCGGTCGAACTTAGCTAAATTCGGACGAATAAATTCGACCAACTAAATTTGACCAAAATTGGTTAAAAAGAATCCGCCGCAATTTTTTTGACAAAAATTTAAAATTTTCGTAAAATTCAAAAACCCCTCCCACAAATACTAAATTCTACCAAATCCGGTCGAAATTACTAGCTAAATTCGACCAAATTTGGTCAAAATAAGTATGCCAAATTCGAACAAAGTTGGTAGAATTTAATAAGCACCATATTTTCAAAAAACAGCAGCATAATGCATTTTGGAACTTATTAACTAGTTTTTCCATTATGTAATTTCATAAAACAATAACGGACACTATAGTGGTTTCTGTTTACTAATATTAAAATTACATAAATTAATAATTTAGATTTTAGAATACAATAATTTCTAACCTTTAGTAACATATCGAAAATCAAATATTATAAGATTAACTCACCCAAATGATAAACAAATATGAAAAAAATAAAAAATAAACTTAAATTGGTTCATATAAATGAACTATTTGATACAAGTCTTATTTTACTTTTAAGTTTCCAAAGATGAATTTTCCCGAGGTGATGGCATAAACTCTGATCGGAGGTGATGGAGATGAACTCACCGTAATTGTTCTGAAATGGTGAACTTGCCGAAATTGGTGTGAATCAGATGAATTCTTCGGATTTGGTTTAAATTAATTCGCCATTTGGAAAAATATAATTAGATGAGATTTAGTATGAGAGATGTGTATGTGTATATTATTGGGAATATACAAAATATGTATGAGTGTAATTTTTTATAATAGAATGAAATTGAAAGAGGAATATAATGAGAAAAAAGATGAGGGTGAAAGATTGAATTGATGGGATGAAAGGAATGAAAAATAAATGAATGATCATGATTAATTCAAGTTGGCATTCCATGTGCTTTCTTCTCAGCCAATAGAAGCGTGATAAATGGCAATTCTGAAATGTGCTAAATTCGACCAATAAGGGTCAAATTTACAATTTTCAACTAGATTTAGTCAAAAATAAAACACGGGTAAATTCTACCATTTTTGGTCGAATTTAGCAATTAAATTTGAATAATTTTGGTCAAACTTAGCAGCTAAATTTGACCAATTTTGGTAGAATTTAGAAGTTAGATTGAACAACTACGGTTTATGGTAGTATTTAATGCATGTGACACAGATATTTGTTTAAATATTTAAGATTTTAATATTTAAATAGATTGATTTTTCACATACAGTCTTAATTTAAATATATTTTTGGTGATATGACAAATTTTAAAAAAAGAATTTTTTTTGGTTTTTATTTTGACAGTGAACGAGTAGTTTGATCGGTAGTTTGATCGGTATTTGTTACTAGTGTCTAACCCTATATTGATATTTCAATTTTTCTAAAAAAATAGTTAAGAATAATCCAAACATACGGATGTCAATATCTATATATTTTGGTGATATGACAAAAATTTTAGAAACAAAATAAATTGATATTGTTTGTTATATTAACAATGAACTAATAGTTTGAATTTTACTTCTAACTAATGTTTATTCCTATATTGATGTTTAAATTTTAATAATAAAATATATGGCTAATTCAACTGTACGAATGTTAAGATCTATATATTTAATGATACCACATTTTTTTGGAAAAATATAAATTTATTTAGTTTGCTATTTTAACCGTTAACAAGTAGTCTCACCAGTATTTCTTACCCGTGTTTAATCCTATACTGATGTTTCAAATTTTTTAAAAAAATATTAATGAATAATCCCACCGTACAAATGTCAAGATATATTTATTTTGTTGATATGACAAAAGTTTTAGAAAAGAATAAATTGATTTTGCCTGTTATTTTAACAATCAACCAATAGTTTGAATAGTAATTCTTAATAGTGTTTAAACTCATATTAATGTTTCGATTTTTTTAAAAATATATATGAATAGTCCAACCTTACGGATGTTAATATATATATATATATATTTTGATGATATCATAAAATTTTTAGAAAAATATAATTTTATTTAGTTTGTTATTTTAATAATTAACAAGTAGTCTCACATGTATTTCTTACTAGTTTTCAATTCTATATTGATATTTTCTATTTTAAAAATATATTTATAAATGATCCAACTGTAGGGATGCCAAGATATATATAATTTGGTAATGTGATATAAGTTTAGAAATAAATAGATTGATTTTGCTTGTTATTTTAACGGTCAACCAATAGTAGTTTGAATAGTACTTCTAAATAGTGTTTAGTGTCAGATTAATGTTGCAATTTTTTAAAATTATATATGAATAATCCAATGATACAGATGTTAGTATCTATATATTTTAATTATATCACAAAATTTTTAGAAAAAAATTATTTAGTTTTCTATTTTAATAGTCGACAAGTAGTTTGACCAATATTTCTTACTATTGTTTAATCCTTTATTGATATTTCATTTTTTTAAATAATTATTATGAATGATCCAACTATACGGATGTCAAGATCTATATATTTTGGTAATATGACAAGAATTTTAGAAAAAAAAATGATTTGGTTTGATATTTTAAAAGTTAAACACTAGTTTGACTAGTACTTCTTACTAGTGTTTAGTCTCATATCAATGTTTTGATTTTTTAAATATTAATGAATGATCCAATCGTATGGATGTCAAAATCTATATATTCTGGTGATATGACAAAATTTTCAGAAAAGAATTAATTTATTTTGTTTGTTAGTTTAACAATAAACAAATAGTTTGAATAATAGTTCGAACTAGTGTTTATGAATAATCCAACTGTACCGATGTTAAGATCAATATATTTTAGTGGTATGACAATTTTTTTAGAAAAAAATAAATATTTTTAATTTTCTATTCTAACAACCAATCGTTTTGAAGAGTTTTTCTTACTAAATGTTTAATATGTAAGTATATTATTTTTTACGGAAACTCTTCATATTTGACAATCTTTTCATTCGTCTGGTTGATTCACTTAAAACAGTTTTTTTTAAAAAATAAATAATATAACCCTAGTTCATACCCTAAACTTCTTGTTTAATTATGAAAACTCTTTCTTCATAATTATTTAATCAGAAGATTTTTTTATCACATTGATAGCAGGTTCTGTAAATTTATAATTAAGCATATGTCTTCTTGATATAACTATTTTTTTGTATTTATTCTAAGTAATTAATATTTTTTAATTTTTTTATCAAATATAACACAAATAGAAATTCAACATATATATATACATATATATACATATATATATACATATATATACATATACACACACATATATATATATTTCTATATAATTTTTTGTAAACAATGAAAGTGTCGTTCAGTTTAAATTTTTTTCTTTACATGATACGTACTAACCATTTATAAAACAAAAACAATTTTTTTAAAAAAATAGAAATTTTCAATTGATTTCGGTTGCTTTTAGCAATTTCTACCATTTTTGGTCGAATTTAGTAAAAAAAAATTGGTACATTTTCTTTACCTACAAATTTGTTATTTTCATTCATTCTGAAAAAAATGCGAGATATTTCCCGCCCAACCCTGATAGGGAATAAAATAAACCCCCAATTAATATCGTATTAATTGTATTAACATTGGGCTGACAGTTAAGCCCATTAGAAGAGGCCCAAGACCCTTGATAGGGGCCAAAAATATCCTAGGAATATAATTGGTGTTAAAATTAATTAGACCAGATACGGTCCAATAATGAAGCCCAATTAGGAAGGGCCCAAAACCCTGAATATTAATTAATTTAGTGATTAATTAATATGGGATAAATCAGCTGTCAAGATGAGTTCTTATGAGGATATAAATCCTTCAAGATTAGCCCCCAAGGGACCTGATAGGATAAGGAATCAGTTTCCTACTTCCTAGGACTCCAAAGTCCATTCTAATTCTGAGACTTACCCACCAAGTCTCCTAACCCAAGTCCAATTTCAGGACTCCCAACATTCATATAAGGGGCCTCACCCCACAAATCAGAACTACGTTTTAGACTTAGTCCTTGGAGGACATGAAAGTCACTACGTCCTTGGTGAGCCCTCGCCGCCATATCCCCATGGGAAAATATCACCAAGAACTATGTTTTTTGACTTGATCCTTGGCAATCAACAAGGAATGTATGCATCTGGTTAAGGTAGAGTGAGCCATGAAACACACGAGCAGTCAAATCGAGCCTCGAAGCTCACGTTCCTTAGTAATAAATACAACAATCATATACCCTAGTTTTTAATCCATAACATTTGGCGCCGTCTGTGGGAAAGCACAACAACAACCATGGTGAAAACACGAAGAACAAGCAGCGTCCTTGAAGGAGGAACACCGCGGGGACAACCCAAACAATTTCGTCAACCGTGGAGGTACCTCTGTATTCAACCTATGCCGTCACCCAAGGAGGAGCCCAGGTAGGGGCAACTGAACCTCAACCTCAAGGGACGATTCCCCCGGCTCCTCAAGGTACGAATCCCCAACTTCAACAACTACATACACCTGTGAATTCTTGACCCATTGGGTATGAGTATTCAACTGTTGTGACTATTAACCCCCCTTATGGGATGCCCTTTTACCCCGAGGTTGGAGGAAGTGGACATGCTGGGCGAAGTGAAGCACGAGGGCGATCGCCCCCTACAAACAAGGTTTGGCTCCTATCCCTGAGGATCAGGAATTTTCTGGTCCTTATGCTGAGAGAGACTCCGAATCTTCAGATGATGAAGTGGCCCCAAGAAGGAGGCGTGCTGGAAAAGAGCCGATGGCTGATGGTCGCTAACGTCTTAGGAGCACCCAATGAACGAATTCCCAAGAAGTGCAGGAAAGGATCAGGGCTCATGAGGCTGAGATTCAAAGACTGAAGCATGACTTAGAGGCACACCAGACCACCAGACCCCCACTACCTCCTAGGGGAGAAATCCTCCTCCTATCATAGACCTGGATGGTCCAATACAGAGAAGGGTTGTTGTCTTAAGGGCTGATCCAAACAATCTCCTTCCCCTTGGACATCCTGATGATCCTACTCCGCCGTTTACTGAAGAGATAATGAATGCCCATAATTGAAGCTTATAATGGCATGGGAGATCCCGTAAATCATGTCAGGACATTCTCTAATGCATTGCTGTTGCAGCCCGTGAATGATGTTATTAAGTGTCGGGCCTTTCCTCAAACCCTGTCGGGTATGGCCCAAAAGTGGTATAGTCGTTTGCCCCCAAACTCTATTGGGTCATTCATAGAATTAAGTTAGGCTTTCATTAAGTAGTTCATCAGTGGGAGAGTGCATGAGAAAAGTTCAGCATCCCTCATGAGTATTGTGCAGGGAGCAAATGAATCCCTGAGAGACTACCTGAACCGTTTTACAAAGGAAGCTTTAAAAGTCCCGGACCTTGATGACAAGGTAGCTATGAACGCACTGCACCAGGGAACTAGGGATGAGTTCTTCAAGATGTCCTTGGCCAAGCGCCCCCCTGAAAGCATGTTGCAGCTCCAAGATAGAGCCGGGAAGTACATCAAAGTGGAAGAAAGTATGAGGAAGACCGTAGTAAGTAATGAGCCTGCTGGAGGCAAGAAGCGGAAAACCGATCTGGAATATATTGCAAAGGACAAATATCCTAGAACTAGGCAAAACAATGACTCAACCCCGAAGAAGGGAGGGCTTGGACAAAAGTTCACTGAGTATGCTAAGCTGAATGCTCCAAGAAGCCAGATTTTAATGGAAATCAAGAAAGATCGAGACATTCGTTGGCCTAAGCCCTTGAAGGCCGATCCTTCCAAGTTAGATAAGAGCAATTATTGTAGATTTCACAAGGATGTTGGTCATGAC
The DNA here is from genome assembly GCF_009905375.1 of Apium graveolens. Lineage (NCBI taxonomy): Eukaryota > Viridiplantae > Streptophyta > Magnoliopsida > Apiales > Apiaceae > Apium > Apium graveolens. The sequence goes on from NC_133647.1 coordinate 137,294,321, forward strand.
ACCGATGAGGGTAGGCAACTGAAAGATGAAATTGGGTTCCTTATTAGAAAAGGATGATTGAACAAATACACTGGAGAAGGAGGGGAAATGAGTAACAATGGAAGAAGGAACTTTGAAGATTGTCCGAGGGACCAAGACGATCAGCGGATAAATCCCGAACCTAGGGGACCGATGATAAATACAATCTTTGAAGGACCACGACCCCGAGGGCCTGTGATAAACACAATTTTTGGAGGACCAACCACTGCTGGGTTATCCAAGAGCTCCAAGAGAGTATATGTCAGGGAAGTTATGCATATTGTTGGAGAAGCCCCGAAGAGGGCCAGGACAGGAGTAACAATGTCTTTTGATGATTCTGATCTGGAGGGTGTGAAATTTCCCCATGACGACCTGCTGTTCATAACTCCGATAATAGGGAACAGCCCGGTGAGGAGGGTCCTTGTGGATAATTGTGCTTCAGTGGATATTTTACTCCATGACACCTTTTTAAGGATCGAATATAATGACTCCCAATTGACCCCAACCGACATGCCGATATATGGATTTGCGGGAGTTGAGTGCCCCGTGGAAGGGATAATCAAGCTGCCAACAATAATAGGACAGGAACCAAGGCAAGCAACTCAAATGTTGGACTTTGTGGTGGTGAAGGCTAGTTCGACTTACAACACTATCATGGGAAGAACATGGATACACGCCTTCAAGGCAGTCCCTTCTTCCTACCATTCAGTAATGAAGTTTCCAACTTGGAATGGGATTGGAGAAGAAAGAGGAGATCAAAAAATGGCTAGAAGTTGTTATGTAGCCTCATTAAGGGCAGATGGAGTCGGGGGGCAGGTTCTGCCTATTGAAGATTTGGATATTCGAGAGAATTATGAGAAAAGAGGGAAGCCAACAGAAGACTTGGTCTCGATTCCTTTAGCTCCCGAGGATCCTGAGAATGTGACTTTCGTTGGGGTCACACTAGAGGAGCCCCTTAGAGGGAAGTTGGTGAAATTTTTGCAAGAAAATAGTGATATGTTTGCATGGTCAGCAGCTGACATGCCAGGCATAAACCCGGAATTGATTAATCATAAGCTGAATATGGATTCAAATCAGAAGACCGTGAAGCAAAAGAAAAGAAGTTTTGCTGTAGAGAGGCAAGAAGCTATAAAACAGGAAGTAGAGAAGCTCTTAGAGGCTAGTTTCATCGAGGAGATACAATTTCCAGAATGGTTAGCAAACCGTGTAATGGTGAAGAAGGCCAATGGAAAATGGAGGATGTGTATGGACTTCACTGATCTAAATGACGCATGCCCTAAGGACTGTTTCCCGTTGCCAAGGATAGATACTTTGATAGATGCCACTGCTGGGCATGAGATGCTGAGCTTCATGGATGGATTTAGTGGATACAATCAGATCAAAATGTACAAGGACGACATTCCAAAGGTATCATTCATCACTGACTTTGGTGTTTATTGTTACCTTGTTATGGCATTTGTTCTCAAGAATGCAGAAGCCACCTATCAAAGGTTGGTAAATAAAATTTTTAAGGATCTTATTGGCAAGACTATGGAAGTCTATGTTGATGACATGTTAGTCAAGAGTCTAGTAAAGACTGACCATATAACCCATTTGAGGGAAGCTTTTGAGGTCATGAGATACCATTAGATGATGTTAAATCCTACGAAGTGTGCTTTCGGAGTAGGGTCTGGAAATTTTTTTGGATTGATGGTCTCGAAGAGAGGAATCGAGGACAATCCCGACAAAATAAAGGCAATCCTAGATATGGAACCACCAAAAACTATCAAAGATGTTCAAAAGCTCACTGGAAGGGTTGCTGCGTTGGGACAATTCATCTCCAAATCTGGGGACAAGTGTTTGACGTTCTTCAAGTCCTTAAAGAAGGTTAAGGATTTTGTATGGAGTGACGAAAGCCAGAAGGCATTCGAGGAATTGAAGAAATATATGACTGAGGCCCCGTTGTTGGCCAAGCCAGCTTTGAATGAGGTTTTATACTTGTACTTGGCCGTTTCAGAGAGTGCCTTGAGCGCTGTGTTGGTCAAGGAGGAACTGAAAATCCAAAAACCCGTATACTATATCAGCAAAATTATGTATGGAGCTGAGTTGAATTATTCAACTATTCAGAAGTTTGTTTTAGCCTTGGTAATGGCTTCGAGAAAGTTGCGTCCTTACTTTCAGGTTCATAAGATTGAGGTGCTAACAAACGAAACCCTGAGAAATATCATTCATAGTCCCAAGGCCAGTGGGAGGTTGACCAAGTGGGAAATAGAGCTGGGAGAATTCGACATCAAGTATAAGCCATGAACGTCAATAAAATCCCAGACATTGGCTGACTTCGTGGTGGAATGTACCATACCCAACCAAGAATTCGGGGGGCAGGAAGATACCATACCTCAAGACAAGGAAGTTGATAAGGGGGACAAAGAAAAGGATGATAAGGAAAAGGAATATTGGGTCCTCTATTTTGATGGAGCATCAAAAACAAATTCAAGTGGAGCAGGTTTGGTTTTACAAAGCCCTGATGGGTTCTTGATTGAATATGCTATGAAGTTAGATTTCCCGACCACAAACAACGAGGTAGAATATGAAGCTCTGATAGCTGGCCTCGGCCTAGCAGGGACACTGAGAAGTCAAGAACTTGAAGGTCTGTCGAGACTCGAAGTTGGTCATATCCCAGGTAAAAGGAGAGTTTGAGGCTAGGGATGATATGATGGCTAAATATGTCCGCCTAGTAAGGGCTGTAATGACCCAATTCAATGAATGCCATGTTGAGCACATTCCAAGGGAGGAAAATGCTAAGGCAGATGCCTTATCAAAGTTTGCTTTATCTGAGATAGAGGAAAGTTCGGAAAGTGTATACTTCCACGTTCTGAAGATACGGAGCATTGAAGTAAAGCTTGTAGCTCCTATAGGTCTGGGTACGTCATGGATAGATCCCATTAAGGTCCATATTCAAACCGGTTGGCTGCCAAATGATGCTACTGAAGCCTGAAGATTGGTTGTTCGAGCACTAAGATACTCCTTGATAGATGGAATTTTGTATAAAAGATCTTATGTGATTCCTTACATAAGATGTCTCAGGCCCGATAAGGCACGCTTGGCTCTTGAGGAAGTACATGAAACAATCTGTGGGCAACACTTGGAGGGCAGAGCACTGGCTCATAAGATAACCCGTTTAGGCTTCTATTGGCCAGAAATGATGTTTGATGCCAAAGAGTATGTGAAGAAGTGTTACCACTGTCAGAAGCATGCACCTGTCGTCAGATAACCCCCCTAGATGCTGACCTCCATCAACTCACCAATTCCCTTTGCTATGTAGGGAATGGATATACTTGGGTCTTTCCCCATGGCCACGGCACAAAGGAAGTTCCTGATTGTAGCCATTGATTATTTTACTAAGTGGGTTGAAGCCAAGCCTTTGGCCAAAATCACAACTAAGCAAGTTGCACAATTCCTGTGGGAAAATATTATGTGCCGGTATGGAATTCCCCACATCCTAGTCACTGACAATGGAACACAGTTCAACAATGAGGAATTGAAGAAGTATTGTGAGGATAATGAAATTGAATTACAATTCACCTCTGTGGCTCACCCGCAAGCCAATGGGCAAGCGGAAGTGGCGAATCGAATAATCCTGGATGGACTAAAGAAGAGGATCGAGAAGTCGAGGAATAACTGGGTGGATGAAATACTCCCAATACTATGGGCCTATAGGACTACCTGTAGAGTCACAACTGGAGCAACTCCCTTCATGTTAGCATATGGGGCAGAAGTGGTTGTTCCTTTAGAAATATCACATTCCTCTCCCAGGATTCAAGCTTTCAATGCTGAAGAAAATGAGGAAGGGCAAAGGTTAGACCTGGATCTAGTCGACGATATCAGAGATGAGGCCAACGCCCGCAATACAGAGCATCAACAAAGAGCCTCCCTCTATTTTAATAAAAGGGTTAAAGAAAGGTTCTTTTACCAAGGAGGCTTGTTCTTAAGAAAGATTGAGGCTTCAGGAGTTGAAGAGAAAGAAAAGCTAATCCCTAACTGGGAAAGACCGTATAAGGTCGAGAAAATATGAGAATGAGGATCCTACAAGTCGGAAACCCTGAGTAGTAACAAAGTACCTCATAACTGGCGCGTTTTGAAGCTGAAGGTTTAATATGTTTAGGACATGAAAGACATGTTCTTGGTACTTAGTAGTAAATGGAGGAATAAGGTCGACCAGTGTACGAGCATCCAATGGATAAAATTCCCGACGGACCAAAGTACAGAAAATAAAAGACGAACATGAAATCAAACTACAAATGCAGGAGATCCTGAAGGATCAAAAATTAAGTCATGATGAACAATTAAGTTACACACTAAAGATGTTCAAGTCCATGAAGGACCGTAAATAGATAAAAGTCACGCACGAAAAACAAAGCCATGCAAGGCCTAAACACTGAAGGACAATCTATAATCCAAAATCAGATGATTAACCAATAATGGCAACCTCAAAAATAACCCAAATGCTAGGAAAGCCCCGCAAATTTACCATATCCGGGTAAGAGCTGTGAACAGAGCAAATGGACATATTAACGGAGCACACCTAATCATCATGGGTGTCCATCATCTTGAATAAGTCTATAGACCGTCGATAAAGGCTAAGAGAGCTCTAGAATCCCAGTCCTACAACTTTCTCTCAAGTTTCTTCATCAATGCCGCCATGGCCATGTGCTCACTCCTTCATTTTGCACTCCTAGTGAAAGAAGTTGCGAAGTAGGCGTTAGCCTAATAAGAAAAAGATATTAGAAAGCTAACTTCACGAAATGTATATGGTCAATTGAAGTCTACATTACACACTCCAGCCTACCAAAAAAGACTAATCAGCCTCAAGAGAAAGCCTTTGACCAACTGGAGATCCCTCGAAAAGGACTCCAGCAGACCAGCCTCCAAGGGATGCCTTAAGCTAGCTAGGCTCCTCCTTTAATTTGTGAAGTATTGAAATTTCTAAAAAGAATAGATGTACCAAATACAAGGCATGAGCCTCGCACATCCCCGCCTCAGGAAGTTGTCCTTGGATGAGGTCCCCACCCAGCAAGGCACTTCCTCGAATAAAAAAGAGAGAAGTCTAATCCACGAATTAATATTGAGAATATTGAAGTTCAAGAACTTCCACGATATAGGATCCCAAGGGCCAAGAAGCTCTAGACATTAAGGTTACGGCCGACCAGGGCCTTAAGGGTTTGGTCTCTATGGCCGACCAAGAGTCCTTGAAGCTGACTCCTCTATATGGAGGGTTAGGCCAACTAGGACGTCCTCGAAGGAACGTCTACAGATGCCCGGAACTAATAGGGATGGCCCCTAAGAGAAGGTTCCAAGAAAATCATGAACTAAAGCCAAGGGATGCTCTTGGTGAAGAGTAGAATGTTCACGAGAATGAGTACATAACCCTCACTAGAAAAAGGGCCAAACATCCAAAAAGAGCAGAATTTGACGACCAGGCCACATGAAGGCCTCATAGCCGACCGAAACCCATGTAGGGTTGATCCAGACCCTCCTAAAGGTTTTCTGGTGGAACTCCTAATGAAATTCCTTGAGAATTCTTGAAAAATTAGGTGCCCAATGAGAACAAGTTTGAAGAATAAAATGCCCATGAGAACAAGTTCCGCGATGGCTAAAGAGTCATTGAGAAAAAGTTCCGCGAAGGCTAAAGAGTCCATGAGAACAAATTTTGTGAAGACTAGGATATCCACGAAAATAAATTTCATGAAAAATCGAACGTTCACTAGAAAACGATCAGAAAAGCCTGGCTGAGGCTAAACAGTAAATCGATAGTCTTAAGGGACGATTATGTTAATCACCATGACCTCGAAGATTCTTAACGATTTCTTTGATTTTTAATGGATTTGGAAATATAAAGGCCCCAGTCAAGGTTCAAATTCAAAGAATCAAAGCCCAAATCCAAATAGGATTTGGAAATATAGAGGCCCAAATCCAAAGAGGATTTGGAAATATGAGAGGCCCGAATTAAAGCCCAAGTACAAAGAAGAGCCAAAAAGACCAGGATCTAAGTCTAGATTTAGGAATCGTGGACAAATTAGTTCTAATAGGAGCCTAAAGATGAGCAAAATTTCAACCAAGACCCGGGTCGTAAACTCGACTAGGATCCAGGTCGAAATCCTAGTCGTGAATCCTAGCCGAAGTTGCACGACCAGGAGTCAAAAGGTGGCATAAATTTCAACCAAGACCCAGGTCATAAACTCGACTAGGATCCAGGTCGAAATCCTGATCATGAATCCTAGTCGAAGTTTCATGAACAGGAGTCAAAAGGTGGAATAAATTTCGACCAAGACCCAGGTCATAAACTCGACTAGGATCCAGGTCGAAATCCTGGTCGTGAATCCTAGTAGAAGTTTCACGAACATGAGTCAAAAGGTGGCATGAATTTCGACCAAGACCCATGTCGTAAACTCATCTAGGACCCAGGTCGAAATCCTGGTCGTGAATCCTAGTCAAAGTTTCACGAACAAGAGTGAAAAGGTGGCATGAATTTCGACCAAGACCCGGGTCAAAAACTCGACTGGGATCCAGGTCGAAATCCTGGTCATGAATCCTAGTCGAAGTTTCACGAATATGAGTCAAAAGGTGGCATGAATTTCGACCAAGATCCAGGTCGTAAACTCAACTAGGATCCAGGTCAAAATCCTGGTCGTGAATCCTAGTCGAAGTTTCACGAACAGGAGTCAAAAGGTGGCATGAATTTCGACCAAGACCCAGGTTGTAAACTCGACTATGATCCAGGTCGAAATCGTGGTCGTGAATCCTAGTCGAAGTTTTACGAATAGGAGTCAAAAGGTGGAATGAATTTCGACCAAGTCCCAGGTCATAAATTGGACTAGGATCCAGGTCGAAATCCTGGTCGTGAATCCTAGTCGAAGTATCACGAACATGAGTCAAAAGGTGGCATGAATTTCGACCAAAACCCAGGTCGTAAACTCAACTAGGATCCAGGTCGAAATCCTGGTCGGGAATCCTAGTCAAAGTTTCACGAACATGAGTCAAAAGGTGGCATGAATTTCGACCAAGACCCAGGTCGAAAACTCGAGTGGGATCCAGGTCGAAATCCTGGTCGTGAATCCTAGTCGAAGTATCACGAACATGAGTCAAAAGGTGGCATGTATTTCGACCAAGACCCAGGTCGTAAACTCAACTAGGATCCAGGTCGAAATCCTGGTCGTGAATCCTAGTCAAAGTTTCACGAACATGAGTCAAAAGGTGGCATGAATTTCGACCAAGACCCAGGTCGAAAACTCGACTAGGATCCAGGTCGAAATCCTGGTCGTGAATCCTAGTCGAAGTTTTACGAACATGAATCATGTTGCGGCCAAAATTTCGACCAGGATCCAGGTCGTTAACTCTACTAGGATCTAGGTCGAAATCCTGGTCGTGAATCGTAGCCGAAATTGTTCTACCAGGGCTCAGGAACAGGCCCAAATTCGACTAGGATCCACGTCGAAATTTCGACTAGGATCCTGATCGAAAAAGGGCTGAAAATTTCAGAAAAATCCCTGAAAAATTAGGGAAAATTTGAAAATAATTTAAAAAATTATTTTTGATAAAATATTTTTGAAATATTAAAAAAGTAATATTTGTGAGTATCAGAATATTCTTGAAAATTAGGAAAAAAATCCAGAAATTAAGGGAAAATTCCCGAAAAAATACCAGAAAATTCCTAAAGAAAGGGAAAAAGGTAAGAAAATAATAGGGAAGTTCTAAAAATAACCCTAAAGCCGTGTGCAAGGTAAATCGTTGTAAATGTGTAGGTCGCTCCACACTTTACGCCAAAACGATACCCTGTAAGGGAACGAATGAACTTAACTTCTGCGAAATCTTTTACGGTTTCCCAGAAGTTGGGGGGCATATGATAGGGAATAAAATTAACCCTAATTGCGTAATTAATATCGCATTAATTGTATTAATATTAGGCTGACAGTTAAGGCCATTAGAAGAGGCCCAAGACCTTTGATAGGGGCCAAAAATAGCCTAGGAATATAATTGGTGTTAAAATTAATTAGACCAGATACGGTCCAATAATGAAGCCCAATTAGAAAGGGCCCAAAACCCTTAATATTAATTAATTTCATAATTAATTAATATGGGATAAATCAGGTGTCAAGATGAGTCCCTATGAGGATATAAATCCTTGAAGATTAGCATCCAAGGGACCTGATAGGATAAGGAATTTGTTTCCTACTTCCTAGGACTCCAAAGTCCATTTTAATTCTGAGACTTGCCCACCAAGTCTCCTAACCCAAATCCAATTCAAGGACTCCCAACATCTATATAAGGGGCCTCACCCCACAAATCAGAACTATGTTTTAGACTTAGTCCTTGGAGGACATGAAAGTCACTACGTCCTTGGTGAACCCCTACCGCCATAGCCCCGAGGGCAAGTATCACCAAGAACTACGTTTTTTGACTTGATCCTTGGCAATCAGCAAGGTACGTAGGCATCTTGTTAAGGCAAATTGAGCCACGAAACACAAGAGCAGTCAGATCGAGCCTCGAAGCTCACGTTCCTTAGTAATAAATACATCAATCATATACCCTAGTTTTTAATCCATAACAAACACGTTCACTAAATTCGACCAAAAATGGTCGAATTTATCTTCAAAAATTAAAGTTATTAGCCGGAAGTTTCCCCATTTTTTTGGCAGAGTATTCGACCGAATAAAAAAATCGGTTGAATTTAGTTACTAAATTCGACCGATTAAAAACGGCTCCTCCTTAATTCGACCGTAAATGGTCGAATTTACCTGTGCCCCTTAAATTCGACCAAATATGGTAGAATTTAGCCGCGGTCATTTTTAGTTGGTAAAAAATATCCTGTCTTTCTTGTAGTGCATTTCTTCCTCCACTACATGCGTGCTACCTGCAAACCTCATTTTTCTTCCTGCTAAGAATTGACGCCGACTATTTATGAGTACCATACCAAATGCAAACGAATCTTCACCCTCATTCACTGTAGCATCTACATTTATCTTGTACAAGCCGTGGTCGGGAGGTTGCCATTTACTGTTCTGCGGTAGAACTGTTGAATTCTGTCTTGGAGATGCTTTGTGCCTTTTATTTGCTCCAGTCCATAGTAAAATCATGTGTCATAGTTCTATCTTCAAAAAATTCCTTGTTTCTCGCGGACCAAACTGCACATAACACTATTGCAATTTTTACCAAATTCTCACTTGAGCACATTAGGCTAAGCTTGTCAAGCAACCAGTCAGCTACACTTTCTACTTCCCTCATATCAAAAGTCAAACCTATATTCTGCCAATATTACTTGGAAAAATAGCATTCAAAAAATAAGTGTAATGGGTGCTCAATATCCCTAGTGCACATTGGGCAACAGTGTGGGATTGTGATTCCTTTATCTCTGAGCAAATTCCTAACAGTGTGGGATTGTGAGTACTCTAGCTACTAGAGATTCCAGATCATTGATAAGGTTCCAGCATTTCTTTATCTCAAATAGTTATTTTATAATTTTAATGGGCACCAGGAGGTGTCACTACGTAGAGCTGTTCACGAACCGAGCCGAGCTTTAATTTTTTTCTGACAAGCCGAGACGAGCTTTCTTAACGAACAGAAAATCATGTTTGAGCTTGAGCTCGTTAAAAAATGTACTGAACACGAGCTTTTATCAAACAAAATCGAGCCGAGTCGAACCGAGGCGAACACGAGCTTTCTCCATCAAAATGAGCAGAGCCGAGCCGAGCCGAAGTAAAAAATTCTGGTCAAACACTGGTTCACTGTTAAAATAACAAACCAAATACTTTTATTTTTTTTCTAAAAATTTTGTCATATCACTAAAATATATCGATATTAACATCCGTATGGTTGGATCATTCATAAATATTTTTAAAAAAATTGAAACCTTAATATAAGACTAAACACTAGTTGCAAAAATAGGTCAAAACACCGGTTGACTATTAAAATAACAACTCAAATACATTTATTTTTTCTAATTTTTTTGTCATATCACTAAAATATATTGATCTTAACATCCGTACGGTTGTATCAACTATAAATATTTTTAAAAAAAATTGAAACATTAATAAGAGACTAAACACTAGTTACAAGTACAGGTCAAAACACCGGTTGACTGTTAAAATAACGAACTAAATATATTTATTTTTTACTAGAAATTTTGTCCTGTCACTAAAATATATAGATCTTAACATCCGTACGGTTTGATCATTCATAAATATTTTTAAAAAAAATTAAAAAATTAATATGAGACTGAACACTAGTTAAAGTACTATTCAAACCATTGGTTGATTGTCAAAATAACAAACAAAATAAATTTATTTTTTCTAAATTTCTTATCATGTCACTAAAATATATAGATCTTATCATCCATATGGTTGAATCATTTATAAATATATTTTAAAAATTGAAACATTAATGTTGTGCAAGACATGTCGGTATCTCAACAATACTAAGTCAAATGGACAACCCGAAGTAAGTTGTATTGTTATATTAGTTTGTATTTGTACTTGTAACATTTTAAAGTCTGTAAAAATGCAAAGGAGCATACTGGAGTCTTTTTCCTTCAACAATATCAAGCCTAATGATTCTATCTGGAAAAAAATCAAGAAGATCATGCCTCAGATGAATTTTGAAGAAGTTTGGAGTTGAATAAATCTGTTTGGATAAAAATACTCTAAGTCAGGATCTCTACAAGTCACAGATTAAGTGTTATAGAAAAGTCACTCGAGAACTCCAAATGACTTATCGAGAAGTCAGGAAAGCTACTAGAGAAATCAGAGAGATATCGACAAGTCAAATAAAGACATGAAGTTTGGAGATATCGACAAGTCATTTCTTTACTAGAGAACACAGAGTTATCGACAAGTCTACATTCATTAGATAACTCTGAGTTATCGATAAGTCAAAGTCCGCTAGAGAACTCAGAGATATCGATAAGTCAAAATTCGCTAGAAAACTCTAAGTTATCGCCAAGTCAAAGTGAAGACAAGAAGCTGAGAGACCTCGACAAGCCAAAGTCTCTTATAGAGAACACAATGACCTCTACAAGTCAAATTCACTATGGAGCATTAGAAATCTCGATAAGTAAATATACTTATCGAGATATCAAGATCTCTACATGCCTAACTGGAGATCTCGAGGTAAATTCTCAAAGTACAAAATGCAGACCAATTCAATATCCAAGATCTACAATCAACAAACAATCCAACCAGTTGGATTGATAAGTCTACAAAAAGCAGCTTGAAGGATGTGCAAGATCAATGGTTAAGATTAACTGACAAAGGAAGATCAAAGTAATCACAGGATGATAATGATATGTTAATCCAGAAATAGAAGATTCACTTTTCCTAAAATGAAAATGACAAGTGACATTTTACTAAAGGTTAATAGCATGTCTTATTGTACACTGTGTAAACTAGTAGTTAACTGATTTATAAAGTTAACACTGGTCCTTTGTTATTGGTAACATTTTAGATAGCAAAATCTTGTAACACTCTCAAGAAAATGCTAAACTCTTTATCAACAAAGAGCCTAGAAATTTTGTAGCAAAACATTCTTAATTTTAATAAAATATTAAGTGAGTTTTGATAATTTGTGTTCTTCATTATTCTGCATTAACACATTTCTCTACAAGATTAAATTTACTTTGTTCAACCATAAAGATTCAAGAAAAGCACAAAAACAACTAAAACACATTCACCCCCCTCTTTTGTGTGTTATTCATTTCCTAACAATTAATATGAGACTAAAAACTAGTTACAAGTACAAGTCAAAACACCGGTTGACTGTTAAAATAACAAATCAAACACTTTTATTTTTTTCTAAATTTTTTATCATATCACTAAAATATATAAATCTTAGCATCCGTATGGTTGGATTATTTATAAATATTTTTTAAAAAATTGAAACATTAATACGAGACTAAACACTAGCACAAATACTAGTCAAAACATAGTTTGACAGTTAAAATAGCAAAATAAAGATATTTATGTTTTTTTAAATTATTGTCATATCATTAAAATATATAGATCTTAATATCCGTACGGTGGGATCATTCATAAATATTTTTAAAAAAATTGAAACATTAATATGAGACTAAACACTAGTTACAAGTACTATCCAAACCATCGGTTGATTATCAAAATAACCAACAAAATAAAAAAAAAATCTAAAATTTTTGTCATATCACTAAAATATATAGATATTAGCATCTGTATGGTTGGATCAATTTTAAAAAATTGAAACATTAATACGAGACTACACACTAGCAAAAATACTCATCAAAACACAAGTTGACTTTTAAAATAGCAAAACAAATATATCTATTTTTTTAAATTTTTATCATATCATTAAAATATTTAGATCTTAATATACGTACGGTTAGATCTTTCATTAATAATTTTAAAAAAAATTGAAATATTAATATTAGTCTAAACACTAGTTTAAAATATTGTTCAACCCAATATATATAAGTTTTTTTCAAATAAAAAAACTAACATATTTAATTTTGAAAATAAATAAAATTTTTATTCAAAATAAATTTATTTTAGCAAATATTTTTTTTTGTTATTTTTTTAACAAAGTCAATTGAGACCATAACACTCATGTACCTCCCTCCATAATTTATTTTGCTAACAAGAATTCACTCAACAACATATGCATAAAGCTAATAAGAAGTATGCGGGCCACCAGGTCACCTATCCGTGCGCCTCTCAATCTCTAATCCCCACCACCCATTAATATCCATCAACACTCCTAAATCATTTTCACAAACTCACACGGATAGAACAGAGCACACCATATAAGCATAACTTCATATCCACTTCTTTCTCATTCTTCTTTAATCACTCGCAAATCTCCATCTCAATTTTCAGGTTTTGGTTCATTTTTTTTAATTGTATATACTTGATTTTCAATTTTCATTCTTCCTCTCAATAATATTCAGAATAATCAAATATATAAAAATTAAAATATTTTTTTAAATTTTTTTCGAGCCGAACCGAGCCTAGCTCGAGCCGAAACGAGCTCGGCTCGAGCTCGTTTTCTTAACGAACACATTTTTGTGTTCGAGCTCAAACTCGATCCCTTAACAAACCGAGCCGCACATGCCAGAAGCTCGGCTCGAGCTCGTTTTCTTAACCAACATATTTTTGTGTTAGAGCTCAAGCTTGATCCCCTAACAATTCGAGCTCTTAACGAGTCAAGTTCGAATTTGTTCGCGAACAGCTTGGTTCGCGAAGAGCTCTAGCACTATATGATAAGTGATAATTATTTTACTCGCATTGATGACATGGACAAATGAGTTAGATTAAAGATAGCTCATAGGGTTACACATTTGCATTTTTAAGAAAGGTATAAGAAGCTATCAATGTTTATATTATTCAATTCTATAAATTATTTTAACTAGTACTCCATATCTCCAATAGGTATTTTTAGGAGTTTTGAAAATATAGCCTCTTAGTGTTGGATATACAAGAAATTTTGAATATGCGAGATACTAGAATTTTAAAAATATATAAATTGTACTATATATTTGTTTATTATGAGTAATTTAAATAGAATATAGAGTATAGATCAATCTCCCAAAAAAATGAATGAAGTTTTTTTTTACAAAAATAAAAATACTTGAAGGGTTTTTATTTTTTTGGAAACGATAATACTTAGGTAAATTCTTTTATATTACCCCGCGTTCCTAAAAATATATGTTTATTTCGGTCAACTTTCATTAAAATTTAACTGAAATTTACACATATCATATAATCGAAAAAAATAATTATAAAAATATCTTGAAAAATTTATTTAGTCTATTCTAAAATGTAACTTTCATGTTTTAAAAATAGATAATTTTTAAAATGATAGAAATGAGGGAGTCAAAGAAGGATATTTCCATTGTTAATGCAGATGGTGCAAGAAGGAATGAATCAATTATAGATAGACAGATAAAGGGGGCCTTGATGTGAAGGAAGTGTTGTTCAGATAGGCTGGATTGAAGGACTTGCAGTTGTGAGATTAAGCTTCAGGGTTTTTGGTTTTAGTTTATCTAGGTGTCTCTTTTTTGGATAGTGCAGTTATCTATTGTGGGCTTTATTTCAGTTTCTCCTATTTTTTTATCGTAGAGAACTCGCAGCCGCTACCCTTCGGGTACGGACTGGGTAAACCCCAAGGACTCACGCAATAGCCACCAAACCACGTGAACCAAGATAAACCGCACTTTAGCGATAGACTCTGATTCAAGAGACATAATCATAAATTCTCCTCGCGTGGAATTCGAACTTGTGACCAAGAGAATAATTATCCCCTCTTTAATCAACTGAGCCAACACTTGCTGGAAGTTTCTCCTAATTCTAAGTAATCCGATTTTGTTAGATTGTTTATCACTCTAATATATGGGTTTTTTTATCAAAAAAGATAATAGATAATTAATTAAGAAACTGAACTATAATTATATATTTTTAAATGAAAGAAAATAATGTTAATAGTGTTATATATATAATAAAATTAATAGTTATTATAATAAAAATAAATATAAGTAACAATAAACAAATCATTTGTTAATCGAGTTAATGTAATATCATTTTCTTAAAAAAGTTTGGAATGTATAAGTTTGATTTAAAATATTTTTTCAATAGATAATTTTAATTTTTATCTTATAAATGAGGAACACATTTAGATTGTATTTATGTATAAATATTATCTATGGTTTGTTTTATTTTGTAAAATTAGAAAATTACTGATGGTCATTTAAAAAATTAAGACTACATAAATCCTATAAAACATAAAAATTAGGAAGAAATATGATAATAATAATAATAAATTATTAAAATTTAAAATTAAAATAAAAATCTAATGAAATACATTTAAAGTACTATAACAATTAAATGTAAAGTATTTTTTTCAAAATCATTACAAGAATAGAAATAACTATAAAATATTATTACAAAAACGACAAGATGCATATATCAAACAACTTTTCAACATTTTCTAAAACTCCAGAATAGAAAATTTATATAAAAAAGTAATTAAGTAAATATATTTTGTGGTATAATTAAATTATTTCTCTTTTATTAACAATATGTATATTTAGGTTATCAAGGTTTTATATGAGTAGGTGGGTCTTAGTGGCAAAGACAGTGACCGAGGTGAGTTGCATGTGATAAAGTACAGTTATACACTACAAGAAAAATGACTAAATACAACCAATTCAAAATCGGTCGTATTTAACTAAATACAACCAGTTTTAGGGCCGGTCGTACATATTCAACAAGTTAAATACGATCGATAAATACGACCGCAGTCGGTTAAATTGAATTTTCACATAAAAATTGAAAATCGCGCCGAATTTTTTTGAATGAATTTAAATTCAATTGTATACGATCGAAAATATTGTTCTAAATTCGACCGCATCCTAAAGAATTAACGAGCATCGGAATATTAAAAAGAGGCTCGCCGGAAACCGGAAATCAAACCGTAAAGTTTCCAGATTTCAGGGAGCTTAAAAATCCGGCGATTATTTCCGGCAACAACAAAAACACAAGTTTTTCGGCCAAATATTAGATCTGGGAAAGTTTTCAATATTGGTGTTTGTGTAGTGAGAGAGAAGATGTAAATGGCATATTCATTAACAATCTTTACAAGTCATCAATCCAAAAAATAAGGCTTTAAACATTTCAACCCAAATATTCAAAACACACGAACACTAATCCATTAAACGAAAACACAAGCACTAAAATATAGATATATCAATATAATAATACCAAACTAAACATACAATATATTACTTTAATCACCATATTCCGCACACATATATACAATTATTAACACAACACCACCGCGCGATAAAGCTGTTTATGTTAGGACTAAAGCTGCTGATATTACCGGCCCTGATGGTGCTCCTGTTCAGAGTAGTACGCGTGATAATCGAGGTGGCGGTGGTGTGGAGGTGGCTACGGCGGTGGTGGTGGAGGCTATAGTGATGATGGGTATGGTGGTGGTGGATGAGGTGGCTACGGCGGCGGTGATAGAGGCTATCGCGATGGTGGGTATGGTGGTGGTGGAGGCTATGGTGGTGGTGGTGGATGTGGCGGAGTACGTGGTGGTGGTCGGGGTCGAGGCGCTGGTGGTGGCGGGGAAGAGTGTTTGGGGTGAGAGAGACAGGGTGTTTGCGTGAGGGAAGCAGGGGGTGGGGGTTGAGGTTAAGAAAATTTTTGATTTTATAAATATTTTAGTTATGATTTTAAACTATTATTTCAGCGGTTGGATCGTTGCTTGAGTGGTTGATTTTTGTTCATTAGATATAGTTCACACGGATCACTGACATGACAATAAATTCAACTATATTCGGTTGAATCTACGAGTGTCAAATTAATTAATTGTTTTATAGTTTATGTTAGTAAATTTGCAATTTCTAATAATACTAGGACATAAATATCATAATTATTTAATATATTATTTGTTAAAATTTCTTTATATTTCAATACAATATTAATTTTTGAAAATCTTCATAAAAGTATGGTTAGATTACTTTAAAAAAATTATTAAAATTTATTTTATTCGAGATGTTTTAAATATATGTTTAACTATACGAAAAAAAGAAATGAACAAGTTAAAATAAGTGATCCAACTGTACAAATGCCAAGGTTCATATATATTAGTGATATAATAAAAATTTCAGAAAATATTAAATTTATTTGGTTTGCTATTCTAACATTCAACTGGTTATTTGACTAGTACTGTTTACTAGTGTTTAGTCCCCAGTCGATGTTTCAATTTTTATAAAAATATTTATGTATGATTCAACCATACGGACGTCAAGACGTTTATATATTAGTGATAAGACAAAATTTTCAGAAAATAATAAATTTATTGGTTTGCTATTATACTAGTCACCCAGTTATTTGACTAGTACTACTTACCAGTATTTAGTCCGATGTTGATATTTCTATTTTTTAAAAATTATTTATAATTGATCCAACCGTACGGATGTCAAGAACTGTATATAATAGTGATAAGATAAAATTTTCATAAAATAATAAATTTATTTGATTTGCTATTATAACAGTCAACTATTTATTTGACGAGTACTAATTACTAGTGTTTAGTCCCATGTCGATGTTTCGATTATTTTAAAATTTTGTATGAATGATCCAACCGTACAGATATCAAGATCTGTATATATTAGTGATACAACAAAATTTTCAGAAAATAATAAATTAATTTGATTTTCTATTATAATAGTCAACCAGTTATTTGACTAGTACTGCTTACCATGCTTACCAGTGTTTAGTCCCATGTCGGTGTTTCAATTTTCTTAAAAATATTTATGAATGATCCAACCGTACGGATGTTAAAATCCGTATATATTAGTGATACAACAAAATTTTTAGAAAATAATAAATATATTTGGTTTGGTATTATAACAGTCAACATGTTATTTGACTAATACTTCTTACTAGTGTTTAGTCCCATGTCGATATTTTGATTTTCATAAAAATATTTATGAATGGTCCAACTGTACGGATGTCAGGACCTGTA
Organism: Apium graveolens; assembly: GCF_009905375.1. Classification (NCBI taxonomy): domain Eukaryota; kingdom Viridiplantae; phylum Streptophyta; class Magnoliopsida; order Apiales; family Apiaceae; genus Apium; species Apium graveolens. Next base: position 137,311,868 of record NC_133647.1, read on the forward strand.
TATATCAGTGAAACGATAAAATTTTCAGAAAATAATAAATTTATTTGGTTTGCTATTATAACAGTCAACTAGTAATTTGACGAGTACTGATTACTAGTGTTTAGCCACATGTCGATGTTTCGATTATTTTAAAATTTTGTATGAATGATCCAACTGTACATATGTCAACATCTGTATATATTAGTGATACAACAAAATTTGCAGAAAATAATAAATTTACTTGGTTTTCTATTATAAAAGTCAACCACTTATATTGCAAAGGACAAATATCCTAGAACTAGGCAAAACAATGACTCAACCCCGAAGAAGGGAGGGCTTGGACAAAAGTTCACTGAGTATGCTAAGCTGAATGCTCCAAGAAGCCAGATTTTAATGGAAATCAAGAAAGATCAAGACATTCGTTGGCCTAAGCCCTTGAAGGCCGATCCTTCCAAGTTAGATAAGAGCAATTATTGTAGATTTCACAAGGATGTTGGTCATGACACCGATGAGGGTAGGCAACTGAAAGATGAAATTGGGTTCCTTATTAGAAAAGGATGATTGAACAAATACACTGGAGAAGGAGGGGAAATGTGTAACAATGGAAGAAGGAACTTTGAAGATTGTCCGAGGGACCAAGACGATCAGGGGATAAATCCCCAACCTAGGGGACCGATGATAAATACAATCTTTGAAGGACCACGACCCCGAGGGCCTGTGATAAACACAATTTTTGGAGGACCAACCACTGCTGGGTTATCCAAGAGCTCCAAGAGAGTATATGTCAGGGAAGTTATGCATATTGTTGGAGAAGCCCCGAAGAGGGCCAGGACAGGAGTAACAATGTCTTTTGATGATTCTGATCTGGAGGGTGTGAAATTTCCCCATGACGACCTGCTGTTCATAACTCCGATAATAGGGAACAGCCCGGTGAGGAGGGTCCTTGTGGATAATTGTGCTTCAGTGGATATTTTACTCCATGACACCTTTTTAAGGATCGAATATAATGACTCCCAATTGACCCCAACCGACATGCCGATATATGGATTTGCGGGAGTTGAGTGCCCCGTGGAAGGGATAATCAAGCTGCCAACAATAATAGGACAGGAACCAAGGCAAGCAACTCAAATGTTGGACTTTGTGGTGGTGAAGGCTAGTTCGACTTACAACACTATCATGGGAAGAACATGGATACACGCCTTCAAGGCAGTCCCTTCTTCCTACCATTCAGTAATGAAGTTTCCAACTTGGAATGGGATTGGAGAAGAAAGAGGAGATCAAAAAATGGCTAGAAGTTGTTATGTAGCCTCATTAAGGGCAGATGGAGTCGGGGGGCAGGTTCTGCCTATTGAAGATTTGGATATTCGAGAGAATTATGAGAAAAGAGGGAAGCCAACAGAAGACTTGGTCTCGATTCCTTTAGCTCCCGAGGATCCTGAGAATGTGACTTTCGTTGGGGTCACACTAGAGGAGCCCCTTAGAGGGAAGTTGGTGAAATTTTTGCAAGAAAATAGTGATATGTTTGCATGGTCAGCAGCTGACATGCCAGGCATAAACCCGGAATTGATTAATCATAAGCTGAATATGGATTCAAATCAGAAGACCGTGAAGCAAAAGAAAAGAAGTTTTGCTGTAGAGAGGCAAGAAGCTATAAAACAGGAAGTAGAGAAGCTCTTAGAGGCTAGTTTCATCGAGGAGATACAATTTCCAGAATGGTTAGCAAACCGTGTAATGGTGAAGAAGGCCAATGGAAAATGGAGGATGTGTATGGACTTCACTGATCTAAATGACGCATGCCCTAAGGACTGTTTCCCGTTGCCAAGGATAGATACTTTGATAGATGCCACTGCTGGGCATGAGATGCTGAGCTTCATGGATGGATTTAGTGGATACAATCAGATCAAAATGTACAAGGACGACATTCCAAAGGTATCATTCATCACTGACTTTGGTGTTTATTGTTACCTTGTTATGGCATTTGTTCTCAAGAATGCAGAAGCCACCTATCAAAGGTTGGTAAATAAAATTTTTAAGGATCTTATTGGCAAGACTATGGAAGTCTATGTTGATGACATGTTAGTCAAGAGTCTAGTAAAGACTGACCATATAACTCATTTGAGGGAAGCTTTTGAGGTCATGAGATACCATTAGATGATGTTAAATCCTACGAAGTGTGCTTTCGGAGTAGGGTCTGGAAATTTTTTTGGATTGATGGTCTCGAAGAGAGGAATCGAGGCCAATCCCGACAAAATAAAGGCAATCCTAGATATGGAACCACCAAAAACTATCAAAGATGTTCAAAAGCTCACTGGAAGGGTTGCTGCGTTGGGACAATTCATCTCCAAATCTGGGGACAAGTGTTTGACGTTCTTCAAGTCCTTAAAGAAGGTTAAGGATTTTGTATGGAGTGACGAAAGCCAGAAGGCATTCGAGGAATTGAAGAAATATATGACTGAGGCCCCGTTGTTGGCCAAGCCAGCTTTGAATGAGGTTTTATACTTGTACTTGGCCATTTCAGAGAGTGCCTTGAGCGCTGTGTTGGTCAAGGAGGAACTGAAAATCCAAAAACCCGTATACTATATCAGCAAAATTATGTATGGAGCTGAGTTGAATTATTCAACTATTCAGAAGTTTGTTTTAGCCTTGGTAATGGCTTCGAGAAAGTTGCGTCCTTACTTTCAGGTTCATAAGATTGAGGTGCTAACAAACGAAACCCTGAGAAATATCATTCATAGTCCCAAGGCCAGTGGGAGGTTGACCAAGTGGGAAATAGAGCTGGGAGAATTCGACATCAAGTATAAGCCACGAACGTCAATAAAATCCCAGACATTGGCTGACTTCGTGGTGGAATGTACCATACCCAACCAAGAATTCGGGGGGCAGGAAGATACCATACCTCAAGACAAGGAAGTTGATAAGGGGGACAAAGAAAAGGATGATAAGGAAAAGGAATATTGGGTCCTCTATTTTGATGGAGCATCAAAAACAAATTCAAGTGGAGCAGGTTTGGTTTTACAAAGCCCTGATGGGTTCTTGATTGAATATGCTATGAAGTTAGATTTCCCGACCACAAACAACGAGGTACAATATGAAGCTCTGATAGCTGGCCTCGGCCTAGCAGGGACACTGAGAAGTCAAGAACTTGAAGGTCTGTCGAGACTCGAAGTTGGTCATATCCCAGGTAAAAGGAGAGTTTGAGGCTAGGGATGATATGATGGCTAAATATGTCCGCCTAGTAAGGGCTGTAATGACCCAATTCAATGAATGCCATGTTGAGCACATTCCAAGGGAGGAAAATGCTAAGGCAGATGCCTTATCAAAGTTTGCTTTATCTGAGATAGAGGAAAGTTCGGAAAGTGTATACTTCCACGTTCTGAAGATACGGAGCATTGAAGTAAAGCTTGTAGCTCCTATAGGTCTGGGTACGTCATGGATAGATCCCATTAAGGTCCATATTCAAACCGGTTGGCTGCCAAATGATGCTACTGAAGCCTGAAGATTGGTTGTTCGAGCACTAAGATACTCCTTGATAGATGGAATTTTGTATAAAAGATCTTATGTGATTCCTTACATAAGATGTCTCAGGCCCGATAAGGCACGCTTGGCTCTTGAGGAAGTATATGAAACAATCTGTGGGCAACACTTGGAGGGCAGAGCACTGGCTCATAAGATAACCCGTTTAGGCTTCTATTGGCCAGAAATGATGTTTGATGCCAAAGAGTATGTGAAGAAGTGTGACCACTGTCAGAAGCATGCACCTGTCGTCAGATAACCCCCCTAGATGCTGACCTCCATCAACTCACCAATTCCCTTTGCTATGTAGGGAATGGATATACTTGGGTCTTTCCCCATGGCCACGGCACAAAGGAAGTTCCTGATTGTAGCCATTGATTATTTTACTAAGTGGGTTGAAGCCAAGCCTTTGGCCAAAATCACAACTAAGCAAGTTGCACAATTCCTGTGGGAAAATATTATGTGCCGGTATGGAATTCCCCACATCCTAGTCACTGACAATGGAACACAGTTCAACAATGAGGAATTGAAGAAGTATTGTGAGGATAATGAAATTGAATTACAATTCACCTCTGTGGCTCACCCGCAAGCCAATGGGCAAGCGGAAGTGGCGAATCGAATAATCCTGGATGGACTAAAGAAGAGGATCGAGAAGTCGAGGAATAACTGGGTGGATGAAATACTCCCAATACTATGGGCCTATAGGACTACCTGTAGAGTCACAACTGGAGCAACTCCCTTCATGTTAGCATATGGGGCAGAAGTGGTTGTTCCTTTAGAAATATCACATTCCTCTCCCAGGATTCAAGCTTTCAATGCTGAAGAAAATGAGGAAGGGCAAAGGTTAGACCTGGATCTAGTCGACGATATCAGAGATGAGGCCAACGCCCGCAATACAGAGCATCAACAAAGAGCCTCCCTCTATTTTAATAAAAGGGTTAAAGAAAGGTTCTTTTACCAAGGAGGCTTGTTCTTAAGAAAGATTGAGGCTTCAGGAGTTGAAGAGAAAGAAAAGCTAATCCCTAACTGGGAAAGACCGTATAAGGTCGAGAAAATATGAGAATGAGGATCCTACAAGTCGGAAACCCTGAGTAGTAACAAAGTACCTCATAACTGGCGCGTTTTGAAGCTGAAGGTTTAATATGTTTAGGACATGAAAGACATGTTCTTGGTACTTAGTGGTAAATGGAGGAATAAGGTCGACCAGTGTACGAGCATCCAATGGATAAAATTCCCGACGGACCAAAGTACAGAAAATAAAAGACGAACATGAAATCAAACTACAAATGCAGGAGATCCTGAAGGATCAAAAATTAAGTCATGATGAACAATTAAGTTACACACTAAAGATGTTCAAGTCCATGAAGGACCGTAAATAGATAAAAGTCACGCACGAAAAACAAAGCCATGCAAGGCCTAAACACTGAAGGACAATCTATAATCCAAAATCAGATGATTAACCAATAATGGCAACCTCAAAAATAACCCAAATGCTAGGAAAGCCCCGCAAATTTACCATATCCGGGTAAGAGCTGTGAACAGAGCAAATGGACATATTAACGGAGCACACCTAATCATCATGGGTGTCCATCATCTTGAATAAGTCTATAGACCGTCGATAAAGGCTAAGAGAGCTCTAGAATCCCAGTCCTACAACTTTCTCTCAAGTTTCTTCATCAATGCCGCCATGGCCATGTGCTCACTCCTTCATTTTGCACTCCTAGTGAAAGAAGTTGCGAAGTAGGCGTTAGCCTAATAAGAAAAAGATATTAGAAAGCTAACTTCACGAAATGTATATGGTCAATTGAAGTCTACATTACACACTCCAGCCTACCAAAAAAGACTAATCAGCCTCAAGAGAAAGCCTTTGACCAACTGGAGATCCCTCGAAAAGGACTCCAGCAGACCAGCCTCCAAGGGATGCCTTAAGCTAGCTAGGCTCCTCCTTTAATTTGTGAAGTATTGAAATTTCTAAAAAGAATAGATGTACCAAATACAAGGCATGAGCCTCGCACATCCCCGCCTCAGGAAGTTGTCCTTGGATGAGGTCCCCACCCAGCAAGGCACTTCCTCGAATAAAAAAGAGAGAAGTCTAATCCACGAATTAATATTGAGAATATTGAAGTTCAAGAACTTCCACGATATAGGATCCCAAGGGCCAAGAAGCTCTAGACATTAAGGTTACGGCCGACCAGGGCCTTAAGGGTTTGGTCTCTATGGCCGACCAAGAGTCCTTGAAGCTGACTCCTCTACATGGAGGGTTAGGCCAACTAGGACGTCCTCGAAGGAACGTCTACAGATGCCCGGAACTAATAGGGATGGCCCCTAAGAGAAGGTTCCAAGAAAATCATGAACTAAAGCCAAGGGATGCTCTTGGTGAAGAGTAGAATGTTCACGAGAATGAGTACATAACCCTCACTAGAAAAAGGGCCAAACATCCAAAAAGAGCAGAATTTGACGACCAGGCCACATGAAGGCCTCATAGCCGACCGAAACCCATGTAGGGTTGATCCAGACCCTCCTAAAGGTTTTCTGGTGGAACTCCTAATGAAATTCCTTGAGAATTCTTGAAAAATTAGGTGCCCAATGAGAACAAGTTTGAAGAATAAAATGCCCATGAGAACAAGTTCCGCGATGGCTAAAGAGTCATTGAGAAAAAGTTCCGCGAAGGCTAAAGAGTCCATGAGAACAAATTTTGTGAAGACTAGGATATCCACGAAAATAAATTTCATGAAAAATCGAACGTTCACTAGAAAACGATCAGAAAAGCCTGGCTGAGGCTAAACAGTAAATCGATAGTCTTAAGGGACGATTATGTTAATCACCATGACCTCGAAGATTCTTAACGATTTCTTTGATTTTTAATGGATTTGGAAATATAAAGGCCCCAGTCAAGGTTCAAATTCAAAGAATCAAAGCCCAAATCCAAATAGGATTTGGAAATATAGAGGCCCAAATCCAAAGAGGATTTGGAAATATGAGAGGCCCGAATTAAAGCCCAAGTACAAAGAAGAGCCAAAAAGACCAGGATCTAAGTCTAGATTTAGGAATCGTGGACAAATTAGTTCTAATAGGAGCCTAAAGATGAGCAAAATTTCAACCAAGACCCGGGTCGTAAACTCGACTAGGATCCAGGTCGAAATCCTAGTCGTGAATCCTAGCCGAAGTTGCACGACCAGGAGTCAAAAGGTGGCATAAATTTCGACCAAGACCCAGGTCATAAACTCGACTAGGATCCAGGTCGAAATCCTGATCATGAATCCTAGTCGAAGTTTCATGAACAGGAGTCAAAAGGTGGAATAAATTTCGACCAAGACCCAGGTCATAAACTCGACTAGGATCCAGGTCGAAATCCTGGTCGTGAATCCTAGTAGAAGTTTCACGAACATGAGTCAAAAGGTGGCATGAATTTCGACCAAGACCCATGTCGTAAACTCATCTAGGACCCAGGTCGAAATCCTGGTCGTGAATCCTAGTCAAAGTTTCACGAACAAGAGTGAAAAGGTGGCATGAATTTCGACCAAGACCCGGGTCAAAAACTCGACTGGGATCCAGGTCGAAATCCTGGTCATGAATCCTAGTCGAAGTTTCACGAATATGAGTCAAAAGGTGGCATGAATTTCGACCAAGATCCAGGTCGTAAACTCAACTAGGATCCAGGTCAAAATCCTGGTCGTGAATCCTAGTCGAAGTTTCACGAACAGGAGTCAAAAGGTGGCATGAATTTCGACCAAGACCCAGGTTGTAAACTCGACTATGATCCAGGTCGAAATCGTGGTCGTGAATCCTAGTCGAAGTTTTACGAATAGGAGTCAAAAGGTGGAATGAATTTCGACCAAGTCCCAGGTCATAAATTGGACTAGGATCCAGGTCGAAATCCTGGTCGTGAATCCTAGTCGAAGTATCACGAACATGAGTTAAAAGGTGGCATGAATTTCGACCAAAACCCAGGTCGTAAACTCAACTAGGATCCAGGTCGAAATCCTGGTCGGGAATCCTAGTCAAAGTTTCACGAACATGAGTCAAAAGGTGGCATGAATTTCGACCAAGACCCAGGTCGAAAACTCGAGTGGGATCCAGGTCAAAATCCTGGTCGTGAATCCTAGTCGAAGTATCACGAACATGAGTCAAAAGGTGGCATGTATTTCGACCAAGACCCAGGTCGTAAACTCAACTAGGATCCAGGTCGAAATCCTGGTCGTGAATCCTAGTCAAAGTTTCACGAACATGAGTCAAAAGGTGGCATGAATTTCGACCAAGACCCAGGTCGAAAACTCGACTAGGATCCAGGTCGAAATCCTGGTCGTGAATCCTAGTCGAAGTTTTACGAACATGAATCATGTTGCGGCCAAAATTTCGACCAGGATCCAGGTCGTTAACTCGACTAGGATCTAGGTCGAAATCCTGGTCGTGAATCGTAGCCGAAATTGTTCTACCAGGGCTCAGGAACAGGCCCAAATTCGACTAGGATCCACGTCGAAATTTCGACTAGGATCCTGATCGAAAAAGGGCTGAAAATTTCAGAAAAATCCCTGAAAAATTAGGGAAAATTTGAAAATAATTTAAAAAATTATTTTTGATAAAATATTTTTGAAATATTAAAAAAGTAATATTTGTGAGTATCAGAATATTCTTGAAAATTAGGAAAAAAATCCAGAAATTAAGGGAAAATTCCCGAAAAATACCAGAAAATTCCTAAAGAAAGGGAAAAAGGTAAGAAAATAATAGGGAAGTTCTAAAAATAACCCTAAAGCCGTGTGCAAGGTAAATCGTTGTAAATGTGTAGGTCGCTCCACACTTTACGCCAAAACGATACCCTGTAAGGGAACGAATGAACTTAACTTCTGCGAAATCTTTTACGGTTTCCCAGAAGTTGGGGGGCATATGATAGGGAATAAAATTAACCCTAATTGCGTAATTAATATCGCATTAATTGTATTAATATTAGGCTGACAGTTAAGGCCATTAGAAGAGGCCCAAGACCTTTGATAGGGGCCAAAAATAGCCTAGGAATATAATTGGTGTTAAAATTAATTAGACCAGATACGGTCCAATAATGAAGCCCAATTAGAAAGGGCCCAAAACCCTTAATATTAATTAATTTCATAATTAATTAATATGGGATAAATCAGGTGTCAAGATGAGTCCCTATGAGGATATAAATCCTTGAAGATTAGCATCCAAGGGACCTGATAGGATAAGGAATTTGTTTCCTACTTCCTAGGACTCCAAAGTCCATTTTAATTCTGAGACTTGCCCACCAAGTCTCCTAACCCAAATCCAATTCAAGGACTCCCAACATCTATATAAGGGGCCTCACCCCACAAATCAGAACTATGTTTTAGACTTAGTCCTTGGAGGACATGAAAGTCACTACGTCCTTGGTGAACCCCTACCGCCATAGCCCCGAGGGCAAGTATCACCAAGAACTACGTTTTTTGACTTGATCCTTGGCAATCAGCAAGGTACGTAGGCATCTTGTTAAGGCAAATTGAGCCACGAAACACAAGAGCAGTCAGATCGAGCCTCGAAGCTCACGTTCCTTAGTAATAAATACATCAATCATATACCCTAGTTTTTAATCCATAACAAACACGTTCACTAAATTCGACCAAAAATGGTCGAATTTATCTTCAAAAATTAAAGTTATTAGCCGGAAGTTTCCCCATTTTTTTGGCAGAGTATTCGACCGAATAAAAAAATCGGTTGAATTTAGTTACTAAATTCGACCGATTAAAAACGGCTCCTCCTTAATTCGACCGTAAATGGTCGAATTTACCTGTGCCCCTTAAATTCGACCAAATATGGTAGAATTTAGCCGCGGTCATTTTTAGTTGGTAAAAAATATCCTGTCTTTCTTGTAGTGCATTTCTTCCTCCACTACATGCGTGCTACCTGCAAACCTCATTTTTCTTCCTGCTAAGAATTGACGCCGACTATTTATGAGTACCATACCAAATGCAAACGAATCTTCACCCTCATTCACTGTAGCATCTACATTTATCTTGTACAAGCCGTGGTCGGGAGGTTGCCATTTACTGTTCTGCGGTAGAACTGTTGAATTCTGTCTTGGAGATGCTTTGTGCCTTTTATTTGCTCCAGTCCATAGTAAAATCATGTGTCATAGTTCTATCTTCAAAAAATTCCTTGTTTCTCGCGGACCAAACTGCACATAACACTATTGCGATTTTTACCAAATTCTCACTTGAGCACATTAGGCTAAGCTTGTCAAGCAACCAGTCAGCTACACTTTCTACTTCCCTCATATCAAAAGTCAAACCTATATTCTGCCAATATTACTTGGAAAAATAGCATTCAAAAAATAAGTGTAATGGGTGCTCAATATCCCTAGTGCACATTGGGCAACAGTGTGGGATTGTGATTCCTTTATCTCTGAGCAAATTCCTAACAGTGTGGGATTGTGAGTACTCTAGCTACTAGAGATTCCAGATCATTGATAAGGTTCCAGCATTTCTTTATCTCAAATAGTTATTTTATAATTTTAATGGGCACCAGGAGGTGTCACTACGTAGAGCTGTTCACGAACCGAGCCGAGCTTTAATTTTTTTCTGACAAGCCGAGACGAGCTTTCTTAACGAACAGAAAATCATGTTTGAGCTTGAGCTCGTTAAAAAATGTACTGAACACGAGCTTTTATCAAACAAAATCGAGCCGAGTCGAACCGAGGCGAACACGAGCTTTCTCCATCAAAATGAGCAGAGCCGAGCCGAGCCGAAGTAAAAAATTCTGGTCAAACACTGGTTCACTGTTAAAATAACAAACCAAATACTTTTATTTTTTTTCTAAAAATTTTGTCATATCACTAAAATATATCGATATTAACATCCGTATGGTTGGATCATTCATAAATATTTTTAAAAAAATTGAAACCTTAATATAAGACTAAACACTAGTTGCAAAAATAGGTCAAAACACCGGTTGACTATTAAAATAACAACTCAAATACATTTATTTTTTCTAATTTTTTTGTCATATCACTAAAATATATTGATCTTAACATCCGTACGGTTGTATCAACTATAAATATTTTTAAAAAAAATTGAAACATTAATAAGAGACTAAACACTAGTTACAAGTACAGGTCAAAACACCGGTTGACTGTTAAAATAACGAACTAAATATATTTATTTTTTACTAGAAATTTTGTCCTGTCACTAAAATATATAGATCTTAACATCCGTACGGTTTGATCATTCATAAATATTTTTAAAAAAAATTAAAAAATTAATATGAGACTGAACACTAGTTAAAGTACTATTCAAACCATTGGTTGATTGTCAAAATAACAAACAAAATAAATTTATTTTTTCTAAATTTCTTATCATGTCACTAAAATATATAGATCTTATCATCCATATGGTTGAATCATTTATAAATATATTTTAAAAATTGAAACATTAATGTTGTGCAAGACATGTCGGTATCTCAACAATACTAAGTCAAATGGACAACCCGAAGTAAGTTGTATTGTTATATTAGTTTGTATTTGTACTTGTAACATTTTAAAGTCTGTAAAAATGCAAAGGAGCATACTGGAGTCTTTTTCCTTCAACAATATCAAGCCTAATGATTCTATCTGGAAAAAAATCAAGAAGATCATGCCTCAGATGAATTTTGAAGAAGTTTGGAGTTGAATAAATCTGTTTGGATAAAAATACTCTAAGTCAGGATCTCTACAAGTCACAGATTAAGTGTTATAGAAAAGTCACTCGAGAACTCCAAATGACTTATCGAGAAGTCAGGAAAGCTACTAGAGAAATCAGAGAGATATCGACAAGTCAAATAAAGACATGAAGTTTGGAGATATCGACAAGTCATTTCTTTACTAGAGAACACAGAGTTATCGACAAGTCTACATTCATTAGATAACTCTGAGTTATCGATAAGTCAAAGTCCGCTAGAGAACTCAGAGATATCGATAAGTCAAAATTCGCTAGAAAACTCTAAGTTATCGCCAAGTCAAAGTGAAGACAAGAAGCTGAGAGACCTCGACAAGCCAAAGTCTCTTATAGAGAACACAATGACCTCTACAAGTCAAATTCACTATGGAGCATTAGAAATCTCGATAAGTAAATATACTTATCGAGATATCAAGATCTCTACATGCCTAACTGGAGATCTCGAGGTAAATTCTCAAAGTACAAAATGCAGACCAATTCAATATCCAAGATCTACAATCAACAAACAATCCAACCAGTTGGATTGATAAGTCTACAAAAAGCAGCTTGAAGGATGTGCAAGATCAATGGTTAAGATTAACTGACAAAGGAAGATCAAAGTAATCACAGGATGATAATGATATGTTAATCCAGAAATAGAAGATTCACTTTTCCTAAAATGAAAATGACAAGTGACATTTTACTAAAGGTTAATAGCATGTCTTATTGTACACTGTGTAAACTAGTAGTTAACTGATTTATAAAGTTAACACTGGTCCTTTGTTATTGGTAACATTTTAGATAGCAAAATCTTGTAACACTCTCAAGAAAATGCTAAACTCTTTATCAACAAAGAGCCTAGAAATTTTGTAGCAAAACATTCTTAATTTTAATAAAATATTAAGTGAGTTTTGATAATTTGTGTTCTTCATTATTCTGCATTAACACATTTCTCTACAAGATTAAATTTACTTTGTTCAACCATAAAGATTCAAGAAAAGCACAAAAACAACTAAAACACATTCACCCCCCTCTTTTGTGTGTTATTCATTTCCTAACAATTAATATGAGACTAAAAACTAGTTACAAGTACAAGTCAAAACACCGGTTGACTGTTAAAATAACAAATCAAACACTTTTATTTTTTTCTAAATTTTTTATCATATCACTAAAATATATAAATCTTAGCATCCGTATGGTTGGATTATTTATAAATATTTTTTAAAAAATTGAAACATTAATACGAGACTAAACACTAGCACAAATACTAGTCAAAACATAGTTTGATAGTTAAAATAGCAAAATAAAGATATTTATGTTTTTTTAAATTATTGTCATATCATTAAAATATATAGATCTTAATATCCGTACGGTGGGATCATTCATAAATATTTTTAAAAAAATTGAAACATTAATATGAGACTAAACACTAGTTACAAGTACTATCCAAACCATCGGTTGATTATCAAAATAACCAACAAAATAAAAAAAAAATCTAAAATTTTTGTCATATCACTAAAATATATAGATATTAGCATCTGTATGGTTGGATCAATTTTAAAAAATTGAAACATTAATACGAGACTACACACTAGCAAAAATACTCATCAAAACACAAGTTGACTTTTAAAATAGCAAAACAAATATATCTATTTTTTTAAATTTTTATCATATCATTAAAATATTTAGATCTTAATATACGTACGGTTAGATCTTTCATTAATAATTTTAAAAAAAATTGAAATATTAATATTAGTCTAAACACTAGTTTAAAATATTGTTCAACCCAATATATATAAGTTTTTTTCAAATAAAAAAACTAACATATTTAATTTTGAAAATAAATAAAATTTTTATTCAAAATAAATTTATTTTAGCAAATATTTTTTTTTGTTATTTTTTTAACAAAGTCAATTGAGACCATAACACTCATGTACCTCCCTCCATAATTTATTTTGCTAACAAGAATTCACTCAACAACATATGCATAAAGCTAATAAGAAGTATGCGGGCCACCAGGTCACCTATCCGTGCGCCTCTCAATCTCTAATCCCCACCACCCATTAATATCCATCAACACTCCTAAATCATTTTCACAAACTCACACGGATAGAACAGAGCACACCATATAAGCATAACTTCATATCCACTTCTTTCTCATTCTTCTTTAATCACTCGCAAATCTCCATCTCAATTTTCAGGTTTTGGTTCATTTTTTTTAATTGTATATACTTGATTTTCAATTTTCATTCTTCCTCTCAATAATATTCAGAATAATCAAATATATAAAAATTAAAATATTTTTTTAAATTTTTTTCGAGCCGAAACGAGCTCGGCTCGAGCTCGTTTTCTTAACGAACACATTTTTGTGTTCGAGCTCAAGCTCGATCCCTTAACAAACCGAGCCGCACATGCCAGAAGCTCGGCTCGAGCTCGTTTTCTTAACCAACATATTTTTGTGTTAGAGCTCAAGCTTGATCCCCTAACAATTCGAGCTCTTAACGAGTCAAGTTCGAATTTGTTCGCGAACAGCTTGGTTCGCGAAGAGCTCTAGCACTATATGATAAGTGATAATTATTTTACTCGCATTGATGACATGGACAAATGAGTTAGATTAAAGATAGCTCATAGGGTTACACATTTGCATTTTTAAGAAAGGTATAAGAAGCTATCAATGTTTATATTATTCAATTCTATAAATTATTTTAACTAGTACTCCATATCTCCAATAGGTATTTTTAGGAGTTTTGAAAATATAGCCTCTTAGTGTTGGATATACAAGAAATTTTGAATATGCGAGATACTAGAATTTTAAAAATATATAAATTGTACTATATATTTGTTTATTATGAGTAATTTAAATAGAATATAGAGTATAGATCAATCTCCCAAAAAAATGAATGAAGTTTTTTTTTACAAAAATAAAAATACTTGAAGGGTTTTTATTTTTTTGGAAACGATAATACTTAGGTAAATTCTTTTATATTACCCCGCGTTCCTAAAAATATATATTTATTTCGGTCAACTTTCATTAAAATTTAACTGAAATTTACACATATCATATAATCGAAAAAAATAATTATAAAAATATCTTGAAAAATTTATTTAGTCTATTCTAAAATGTAACTTTCATGTTTTAAAAATAGATAATTTTTAAAATGATAGAAATGAGGGAGTCAAAGAAGGATATTTCCATTGTTAATGCAGATGGTGCAAGAAGGAATGAATCAATTATAGATAGACAGATAAAGGGGGCCTTGATGTGAAGGAAGTGTTGTTCAGATAGGCTGGATTGAAGGACTTGCAGTTGTGAGATTAAGCTTCAGGGTTTTTGGTTTTAGTTTATCTAGGTGTCTCTTTTTTGGATAGTGCAGTTATCTATTGTGGGCTTTATTTCAGTTTCTCCTATTTTTTTATCGTAGAGAACTCGCAACCGCTACCCTTCGGGTACGGACTGGGTAAACCCCAAGGACTCACGCAATAGCCACCAAACCACGTGAACCAAGATAAACCGCACTTTAGCGATAGACTCTGATTCAAGAGACATAATCATAAATTCTCCTCGCGTGGAATTCGAACTTGTGACCAAGAGAATAATTATCCCCTCTTTAATCAACTGAGCCAACACTTGCTGGAAGTTTCTCCTAATTCTAAGTAATCCGATTTTGTTAGATTGTTTATCACTCTAATATATGGGTTTTTTTTATCAAAAAAGATAATAGATAATTAATTAAGAAACTGAACTATAATTATATATTTTTAAATGAAAGAAAATAATGTTAATAGTGTTATATATATAATAAAATTAATAGTTATTATAATAAAAATAAATATAAGTAACAATAAACAAATCATTTGTTAATCGAGTTAATGTAATATCATTTTCTTAAAAAAGTTTGGAATGTATAAGTTTGATTTAAAATATTTTTTCAATAGATAATTTTAATTTTTATCTTATAAATGAGGAACACATTTAGATTGTATTTAGGTATAAATATTATCTATGGTTTGTTTTATTTTGTAAAATTAGAAAATTACTGATGGTCATTTAAAAAATTAAGACTACATAAATCCTATAAAACATAAAAATTAGGAAGAAATATGATAATAATAATAATAAATTATTAAAATTTAAAATTAAAATAAAAATCTAATGAAATACATTTAAAGTACTATAACAATTAAATGTAAAGTATTTTTTTCAAAATCATTACAAGAATAGAAATAACTATAAAATATTATTACAAAAACGACAAGATGCATATAGCAAACAACTTTTCAACATTTTCTAAAACTCCAGAATAGAAAATTTATATAAAAAAGTAATTAAGTAAATATATTTTGTGGTATAATTAAATTATTTCTCTTTTATTAACAATATGTATATTTAGGTTATCAAGGTTTTATATGAGTAGGTGGGTCTTAGTGGCAAAGACAGTGACCGAGGTGAGTTGCATGTGATAAAGTACAGTTATACACTACAAGAAAAATGACTAAATACAACCAATTCAAAATCGGTCGTATTTAACTAAATACAACCAGTTTTAGGGCCGGTCGTACATATTCAACAAGTTAAATACGATCGATAAATACGACCGCAGTCGGTTAAATTGAATTTTCACATAAAAATTGAAAATCGCGCCGAATTTTTTTGAATGAATTTAAATTCAATTGTATACGATCGAAAATATTGTTCTAAATTCGACCGCATCCTAAAGAATTAACGAGCATCGGAATATTAAAAAGAGGCTCGCCGGAAACCGGAAATCAAACCGTAAAGTTTCCAGATTTCAGGGAGCTTAAAAATCCGGCGATTATTTCCGGCAACAACAAAAACACAAGTTTTTCGGCCAAATATTAGATCTGGGAAAGTTTTCAATATTGGTGTTTGTGTAGTGAGAGAGAAGATGTAAATGGCATATTCATTAACAATCTTTACAAGTCATCAATCCAAAAAATAAGGCTTTAAACATTTCAACCCAAATATTCAAAACACACGAACACTAATCCACTAAACGAAAACACAAGCACTAAAATATAGATATATCAATATAATAATACCAAACTAAACATACAATATATTACTTTAATCACCATATTCCGCACACATATATACAATTATTAACACAACACCACCGCGCGATAAAGCTGTTTATGTTAGGACTAAAGCTGCTGATATTACCGGCCCTGATGGTGCTCCTGTTCAGAGTAGTACGCGTGATAATCGAGGTGGCGGTGGTGTGGAGGTGGCTACGGCGGTGGTGGTGGAGGCTATAGTGATGATGGGTATGGTGGTGGTGGATGAGGTGGCTACGGCGGCGGTGATAGAGGCTATCGCGATGGTGGGTATGGTGGTGGTGGAGGCTATGGTGGTGGTGGTGGATGTGGCGGAGTACGTGGTGGTGGTCGGGGTCGAGGCGCTGGTGGTGGCGGGGAAGAGTGTTTGGGGTGAGAGAGACAGGGTGTTTGCGTGAGGGAAGCAGGGGGTGGGGGTTGAGGTTAAGAAAATTTTTGATTTTATAAATATTTTAGTTATGATTTTAAACTATTATTTCAGCGGTTGGATCGTTGCTTGAGTGGTTGATTTTTGTTCATTAGATATAGTTCACACGGATCACTGACATGACAATAAATTCAACTATATTCGGTTGAATCTACGAGTGTCAAATTAATTAATTGTTTTATAGTTTATGTTAGTAAATTTGCAATTTCTAATAATACTAGGACATAAATATCATAATTATTTAATATATTATTTGTTAAAATTTCTTTATATTTCAATACAATATTAATTTTTGAAAATCTTCATAAAAGTATGGTTAGATTACTTTAAAAAAATTATTAAAATTTATTTTATTCGAGATGTTTTAAATATATGTTTAACTATACGAAAAAAAGAAATGAACAAGTTAAAATAAGTGATCCAACTGTACAAATGCCAAGGTTCATATATATTAGTGATATAATAAAAATTTCAGAAAATATTAAATTTATTTGGTTTGCTATTCTAACATTCAACTGGTTATTTGACTAGTACTGTTTACTAGTGTTTAGTCCCCAGTCGATGTTTCAATTTTTATAAAAATATTTATGTATGATTCAACCATACGGACGTCAAGACGTTTATATATTAGTGATAAGACAAAATTTTCAGAAAATAATAAATTTATTGGTTTGCTATTATACTAGTCACCCAGTTATTTGACTAGTACTACTTACCAGTATTTAGTCCGATGTTGATATTTCTATTTTTTAAAAATTATTTATAATTGATCCAACCGTACGGATGTCAAGAACTGTATATAATAGTGATAAGATAAAATTTTCATAAAATAATAAATTTATTTGATTTGCTATTATAACAGTCAACTATTTATTTGACGAGTACTAATTACTAGTGTTTAGTCCCATGTCGATGTTTCGATTATTTTAAAATTTTGTATGAATGATCCAACCGTACAGATATCAAGATCTGTATATATTAGTGATACAACAAAATTTTCAGAAAATAATAAATTAATTTGATTTTCTATTATAATAGTCAACCAGTTATTTGACTAGTACTGCTTACCATGCTTACCAGTGTTTAGTCCCATGTCGGTGTTTCAATTTTCTTAAAAATATTTATGAATGATCCAACCGTACGGATGTTAAAATCCGTATATATTAGTGATACAACAAAATTTTTAGAAAATAATAAATATATTTGGTTTGGTATTATAACAGTCAACATGTTATTTGACTAATACTTCTTACTAGTGTTTAGTCCCATGTCGATATTTTGATTTTCATAAAAATATTTATGAATGGTCCAACTGTACGGATGTCAGGACCTGTATATATCAGTGAAACGATAAAATTTTCAGAAAATAATAAATTTATTTGGTTTGCTATTATAACAGTCAACTAGTAATTTGACGAGTACTGATTACTAGTGTTTAGCCACATGTCGATGTTTCGATTATTTTAAAATTTTGTATGAATGATCCAACTGTACATATGTCAACATCTGTATATATTAGTGATACAACAAAATTTGCAGAAAATAATAAATTTACTTGGTTTTCTATTATAAAAGTCAACCACTTATTTGACTAGTACTCCTTACCAGTATTTAGTCCCATATCGATGTTTCAATTTTCTTAAAAATATTTATGAATGATCCAACCGTACGGATGTCAAAATTCTTATATATTAGTGATACGACAAAATTTTCAGAAAATAATAAATATATTTGGTTTGCTATTATAACAGTGAACATGTTATTTGACTAGTACTGGTTACCAGTGTTTAGTCCCATGTCGATGTTTCGATTTTCTTCAAAAATATTTAAGAATGATCCAACCGTACGGATGTCAAAACCTGTATATATTAGTGATACGACAAAATTTTTAGAAAATAATAAATTCGTTTTGTAAGTCATATGTCATAGCCTATTTGTATATTCGAGGATTCAACTCAACTCAAATAAGAATGTAATAAGTAAATAGTGGATCGACCGTCAGAGAGATCTCGCAAAGTAATATCTGTCAAAGGATTCAGAAACAAGGTTCATCTATAGACTTGAGGAGTTAATTCACTGGAAGAAGTTCAAGAAGTTGATCATGCCTCAGTGATATAAATCAAGATCGTGGATTTAATCAAGTGACAGAGATCTCGTCAGGGTATCAATTAATTACAAGGATTTAATCTGAAGAAAATCAAAGTGTCAGAGTCAAGACATGAAGAAATGTCACGGAAGTTAGTCACTCATGAACCAGACAGTACATCGAGTGTCAACGTTGAAGTGGTGGAATTGATTCATAATTTTCAGAAGATTTGCAGAAGAATGGTTGCTGCTCAAGACTAGAATTAATTCTCTATTAATTAATTAATTCATCTAATTTAATTAAGAAAATAAATTATATCTGCGAAGAATAATTTATTTATTAATTGAATTAATTGATTAATTAATTCTGAATTAATTTTAGGAATTTTCAGAAGTTTAATTGGATTAAATTCAAATCTTAAATCAGCAAGACAAATGGAAATGAACTAGCATGACAATCTGGATTGTCATACCGATTGTCATGCTAGGCCATTTTCCATTGTCATACCGAAAGTTACTCTAGGAGGATAATTGTCTTGCTAGTTCATTCTGATTGTCATGCTAGTTCATTCAGATTGTCTTGCTAGTTCATTCAATCGTCCTACCGAAAGTCTTGCCAGCTATAGGATTGTCATGCCAATTCAATTCTATTGGTTTGTTGATTAAAAAGAAGCAGAAGACCTTCTTTCAATAATCTATCATTCAAACAGAAGAACAAAGAACAAGAAAAGCAGCCGCCTTGAAATATTACATTTTTCATCTGTTTAATTCAAGATCAATTTCTAGATTGTAAAGTTAAATCCAATCAACTAGAAATCTTTATCTTGTTCTTGTGTAACAATCTAGCGGATCAAAATCCCTAGAACTTAATCTCAAATTGCGTTTAGCATTTGAATCTTTTTATTACAAAAATAGAAAAAGTTCATGTCGAATTTATTCTAGATTTGTGATAATTAATTTGAGATTAATTCCTTGTAATCGATACAGTTGTTGTAACACCTTTCAAGTTTAATAATATTTTTATTTAACTTGAATTTTGTTTCACATTTTTTATTCCGCATTTAATTCGATTATTCGGTACTGTTTGTATTCAACCCCCCCTTCTACAAACACATTGGGACCCAACAATTGGTATCAGAGCCTTCTGATTAACGAACAAATCAAGATCCTAGACTTTTGTGATTTTTCAACTCCTTGAATTTTTATTTATTCAAAAATTCATAATGACTTCACATAAAGTTGGAACCGTTAAAATTCCACAATTTGATAAAGAGAATTATATCATGTGGAAGAAGAAGATGCTATTATTTTTACAAGTTGCAAATCCCAAATATTCAAACTTGTTAAAGAAGGGTATAAAAACTCTGATGGTTATTGAACCGGAGGTAATAATAGATGGTGTGGTGACTACTGAAGCTAGAACCTATCCAAAAGAGCCTGAAGATTTTACTCCTGCTGAGAAGGAAGAAGCCTCCTTGGATGCCAGCCTTCAATTAATATTAATTGATTCCCTTGATCCCTTGATGAACAGACATGTGATGAACTGTAAAAATTCCAAACACATGTGGGAAACTATTGAGGTGATTAATGAAGGCACAGAGGAAGTTAGGGAGAACAAGTTGGAAATCCTAACCTCTGAATATGAACATTTCAAATCAAATCCAGGAGAAGGAATTACTGAAGTGTTTGAGAGGTACAATGCGTTGATCAACAACCTGAACATCAATGGAAAGTATTATTCAATCAGGGAGGTCAACAAAAAGTTCCTTTTAACACTGCCAGCTCATCTTGAACATAGAATCACTGCCATTAGAGAAGCTAGAGATCTGAGTGAGATTTCTTTGGACAGGCTCTATGGAGTGTTAAAAACCTATGAGTTGGAGCAGATTCAACAGAAGGAAGTCTACGGGAAGGATAGAATGGTCAGCACATCTACTGCACTTGTAGCTGAAGGTCAACAACAACAACAATCTCAACAGTTAGAAAGAATGGTACAGTTTTCCAAGGGTGAGGAAAATGAGTTAGTAGCAGAATATGATCCTCCTACTACAAATCAATCAAGTGATGATTTTTATTCCTTGGAAGAGCTGGAGCAATTGGAAGATGAATCAATGGCCTAAATTGTCAAGAGATTCTCCCATGTCAGATTCAGGAGGAATCCCAAGCTTAAGTACAAGTCCAACTACAACAAATTCCAGAAAGGTGGATCTTCATCCTCTAACACCAGCAGTGGTGGGTAAAAACAGGAATGGTTGATCGGAGCACCATTAGATGCTATAACTGCAATGAGTTGGGACACTTTGCCACAGAATGTAGGAAGCCAAAGCATGTAAGAAAGAACTCTGAAAGGGCTTATCTGGCAAAAGGAAGAAGCTGGGATGATACTGAAAGTGAAGATGAAGATGAAGGAAATCTTGCTCTTATGGCTATTGATGGAAAAGCTTCATCGTCAAGAATAGAGGTAAAACTTTCTGATGCTGAAATGGTTTATCATCTAAGAGGTAACTTAGATTGTGCACGTCGTGATAATGAACTGTTAAGTTTACAGATCACAGACCTTGAGAAAGAGGTCAATGAATTAAGACTTGTGCACATTAATCAAGACAAATTAAAAGAACAGGTATCTTTTCTAGAGAATAGAGTTGACTGTTATAGAAAACTCGAAACTATTCTCAAAGACAAAATCACCGGTCTTGAGACTAAGGTTAGAGCCTACTTCAATTCTTGTTCGAAGGCTAAAGAGTTCTACAGTAAGCAAGCTGTTAATTAAACATCTGGAATAGGTTATGATTACAATGCTGCTATTGGAGAATTAGGCATAAACTCCCCTCCTCATGTATGTGCTAAAGGGAGGGAAGTACCACATGTGCTTAAGGGTGTTGATGAACCCCTCTATAAAGCATCAATTGCTGAACCATTTGATGCGACCTCTTTTGTTATTCAAGAAGAAATACGTGCTGAGGATCATGCTTATGAGAAGATTGTTTCCAAGTCAAGTGAGTCGAAAGTTCCAGTCAAAGTTGTGAAAGCAACTGAGACTAACTCAGACACACATGAGTTGGATAACAATAATGCCATGTCTACCATGCATAAATTGCCTGCTGTTAATCACTCTCATAAAGCATGTGGTGTTGCTAATTGTATGTCTTGTGCTTTTAATATGATGTATGCTTATTTTAATGGTAAGCATGTGTCTAATGATAAGACTACTCCTCGTCAGCATGTGAATAACAAGAAGCATGATATGTCTAAGATTATTAGGACTTGGACTAACTCTGGAAAAATAACTCAAAATTTGCTAAGCAGTGGAAACTGGAAAGAGGGCTTAGGTTATGGAGAAAATAAAAATGAAAAAGGAACTGTAGAAATTAAGCCTGTTGATAAGCAAAATCCGAAGTTAAAACCTGTTAAGTTTGTAACTGAAAAATCTGAAAATGAGAAATCAGAAGTTAAAAAGGAATTAGCTTCTGACAAACTAAAACAGGAAAAGACAGCTGAAGTTAACATAGGCTTAATGACAAAGAAGCAGCTTAAGCATAAGCTGAAAGATGTTAAGAATGGAAACAAGGTAAAATCACCTAGGAAAAACAGGAATGGAAAGGAAGGTGTGAATAAAAGCAATAACTATAAATCTGTTCCTGATGCTCCTAGGAAAGCATGTCATAACTGTGGAAGTTCTAACCATTTGGCTTCTTTTTGCAGGAAGAATAAGAATATTAACTCCTTATCTTCAAAATCAGGAGTAAAGAGTCAGTCTGTTAGATACAAACCACAAAATCCTTGTTTTCATTGTGGTAGTTTATGGCATTCCATTTATACTTGTAAGGAATATCATAGTTTGTACTATGATTATTATCAAATAAAATCTTCTTTAAAGAAAGTTTCTGTTGTTCCTTCTAGTGTAAGTTCTGATTCAAAGTCTGGTAGTATAAGTTCTGATAAGAAAACTGTTAACATAAAATCTGATGCTAAATCCGCTGCAAATGTTAACAAACCTAAAAAGGCCAAAGGATTCAAGCAAGTCTGGGTCCTTAAAACTAATAATTAGTGGTCTTTTTGATTGCAGGGCAACAGGAAAAATATTTTAGTTCTGGACATTAGATGTTCAGGACATATAACTGGAAATAAGGCCCTGCTATCAGACTTTGTGGAGAAAGCTGGCCCAAGTGTTTCTTATGGAGATAGCAACATTGGAAAAACTTTGGGATATGACAATATCAATCTTGGGAATGTCATCATTAAAAATGTAGCTCTGGTCTCAGGACTTAAACATAACTTACTGAGTATAAGTCAAATCTGTGACAGAGGTTATCATGTTGATTTCTTTGCAGAACATTGTGAAATAGTTAGTAAATCTAAAGGAAAAGTTGTTCTGAAGGGATTCAGGCGTGGTAACATTTATGAAGCTAAGCTTTCAACAAGTTCTGATGGTTCTGCAATCTGTTTAGTGAGTAGAGCCTCAATTGAAGAAAGCTGGAATTGGCACAAGAAACTCTCTCATTTAAACTTCAACAAGATAAATGAACTGATCAAGAAAGATCTTGTGAGAGGACTGCCAAAATCAGTGTTTGCTCCTGATGGTCTTTGTGACTCATGTCAGAAGGCCAAACAAAGAAAATCTTCATTCAAGAGCAAGACTGAATCATCAATTCTTGAGCCTTATTATCTACTTCATGTTGATCTATTTGGTCCAGTGAATGTCATGTCTATTGCAAAGAAGAAATATGCGTTGGTCATAGTAGATGAGTTCACCAGATACACATGGGTGTATTTCTTGCACACAAAAAGTGAAACTGCATCTATCCAGATTGATCATGTCAAACATCTGGATAAATTGATCAAAGATTCTGTGAAAATTTTGAGGAGTGATAATGGCACTGAATTCAAGAATCTGATAATGGAAGAGTTCTGCAAAAATCATGGAATAAAGCAGGAATTTTTTGCTCCTGGAACTCCACAGCAAAATGGAGTTGTTGAAAGGAAGAATAGAACTCTCATTGAAGCTGCACGAACAATGCTTGAAGAAGCAAAGCTTCCAACCTATTTCTGGGCTGAAGCTGTGCAGACTGCTTGTTTTACTCAAAATGCAACACTCATTAACAAGCATGGAAAAACACCATATGAGATGGTGAAGAACAAGAAGCCAAATCTGAAATACTTTCATGTATTTGGATGTAAGTGTTTTGTTCTCAAGACTCATCCTGAACAGCTATCCAAGTTTGATCTAAAAGCTGATGAGGGAATCTTTGTTGGATATCCACTTTCCACAAAAGCCTTCAGAGTCTATAATTTGAGAACAAAAGTGGTCATGGAATCTATCAATGTCTCTTTTGATGACAAGAAGATCACTGGACTTGAAGATTGCATTGATCATGATCAGCTGAGATTTAAAAATGAAGATTCATATTCTGATACCTTAAGTCCTGACAGTCTAAGTCCTGATACTGTAAACTCTGATGGATTAAACTCTGATGTTATTGAAACTGTGGTGACTACGTCAAAGGAAGATGCACCAATGCAGGGGGAGCATACTCAAGATATTATCACATCTCAAGAAGCATCAGAACATATATCTGGCTCTTCAAGTTCTGATTCGTCAAGTTCTGATAAGCCAAGTACTGACAGTGCTGAAAATCTAAATGCTGAAGGATCCAACTCAGAGAGCATAGTTTCAGGGGGAGCATCAGAAAATGAAAACGAAGACAGCTTGAAATTATGGGGGAGCATCCAGTTCTAGAGAAAACCTTCCATCTTCAAGGAAGTGGACAAAATCATATACACCTGATTTGATAATTGGAAATCCTGATGCAGGTGTCAGAACTAGAACAGGTACTTCGAATGAATGTCTTTACAATTCTTTTCTCTCTCAGTCTGAGCCAAAGAAAGTGGAAGAAGCTCTTCAAGATGCTGATTGGGTGCAAGCAATGCAGGAAGAGTTGAATGAATTTGAAAGAAACAAAGTCTGGACCTTAGTGCCAAGACCTAAGAATAGATCTGTTGTTGGTAGAAAATGGGCATTCAGAAACAAAACTGACAGTGATGGCATAATTGTAAGGAACAAGGCAAGGCTGGTTGCAAAAGGATATTCTCAACAGGAGGGAATTGACTATGATGAAACATTTGCGCCAGTTGCTAGGTTAGAAGCCATAAGGATATTCATGGCTTATGCTGCTCACAAAAAGTTTACTGTCTTTCAAATGGATGTGAAAAGTGCTTTTCTCAATGGAGAATTGGAGGAGGAAGTATATGTTGAACAACCTCCAGGCTTTGTAGATTCCAAACATTCAGATTATGTCTACAGGCTTGATAAAGCACTTTATGGACTTAAGCAAGCTCCTAGAGCATGGTATGAGACTTTAGCTCAGTTTCTTCTGGAAAGTGGATTCAACAAAGGAACTATTGACAAAACACTATTCTATCTCAACCATGGCAAGGACTTACTTTTGGTCCAGATCATCTTTGGGTCTCCAAATGACAAACTTTGCAAAACGTTTGCCAAACTAATGCAGTCAAGATATCAGATGAGTATGATGGGAGAACTTAGTTATTTTCTGGGCCTTCAAGTCAAGCAGAGTGAAGAAGGCACTTTTATTTGTCAATCTAAGTACACCAGAAACTTGCTGAAGAAATTTGGAATGCAAGACTGTTCAAGTGCATCCACTCCCATGGCCACTGCAACAAAACTGGATAAGGATACTGGTAATTCAGTAGATATTACTGATTACAGAGGTATGATTGGCTCACTTCTCTATCTAACTGCTAGTAGACCACATATCATGTTTGCTACCTGTCTTTGTGCAAGATTTCAAGCAGATCCAAGAGAACCTCACTTAACAGCTGTAAAAAGAATCTTTAAGTATCTTAAAGGAACAGCTGATCTAGGATTATGGTATCCTAGAGAATCAGATTTTAAATTAATAGGTTACTCAGATGCAGATTTTGCAGGTTGCAAAATTGACAGGAAAAGCACAAGTGGAAGCTGCCAATTTCTTGGAGGCAGATTGGTTTCTTGGTATAGCAAGAAACAAAAGTCAATTTCCACATCAACTGCAGAAGCAGAGTATATTACTGCAAGAAGCTGCTGTGCACAGATTCTTTGGATGAAGAATTAGTTACTGGATTATGGGTTAACATATTTCAAAATCCCTATTTACTGTGATAATCAAAGTGCTATTGCTATGACAGGTAATCCAGTTCAACACTCTATGACAAAGCACATCAGCATCAGGTACCATTTCATCAGGGAACATGTGGATGAAGGTACAGTGGAATTGCATTTTGTTCCCACAGATCAACAAGTAGCAGATATCTTCAAGAAAAACCACTGTGTGAAGCTACCTTTACAAAATTGGTAAATGAACTTGGAATGATTTCAGGTTCTTTCTCTAAATCTGCTTAAACTTGTTCTATGTTATCAGACTTTATGATCAGTATTTACAGAATTAATCTCTTTATGTATTCTGTGCTTAATTGATAAATGTTTTTAAGTACTGACTGTTGTCTGATATATATCTCTTAACTCTAATAAGTGATATATCTATTTAAGTAATCATTCAATCCTATGAGGATAATTGTGCTAGATACTGACCTACTAGTCTTCAATAAACAAATGATCCCATGAAAGAAGTAATTATTTCTGTGGAAATCTTATGACACAAGCAAATTCTGATACTTGAGCTTAGTTTAGTTTACTTTATTCATCTTATTACTAAGTCCCAAATTAGAATAATGCTACTCATCTGTTTAAGTTCTGATTCTAGTAAAACTGCTGAATGTACTAAGTGCTGATAAACCTCACTTATCAAAAGAAGAAGAAAAAGAATCAAAGAATAATATCAGGTACTCCTTTGAGATCTAGAGTAAAAATGTGAATGGGACGACCCAAGTGCATAGCTGGTATTAAGTAAATATGCATTAGAAAAGCAAAATATTTTCTTGGTGACTTTTCACACTCTATGATTACTGGAGAAATACTCTGATAATAGCATAAATTCTGATAAGCAGTCGTAACTCACTTACACTGAGAAGCCACTGTAAAATAGAATTAAAAAAAAAACAGTTGAGGTGGACTCATGCATGAACTCATTTATCAGTAGGTTTCAGGATAATGACAGCTCTTTAGCAAAATTTTAATTATGACTTATTTCTAAGATGTACTGAAGTAAATCAGACTTTACTCTTTATTAGTTATTTAGCTTAATGCACACACAAATCACTCCATATGAATGATGAAATTTTTGTGGTGGTCTATGTTCTTTTAGACAAACAGTCACTGTGTCACCTTGCACAAATTCTGAGGACACGTTCTAGTTATATGTTCTGATGATTAAGTTCTGAAGACTATAACTCAGAACTTGTATGAAAACTTACTAAGATAGATATTCCTTGTTCGAGTTAAGACATTATGTTCTGATGACTGTTAAGTTCTGGTATAGGTCTAAGTTCTGATTTTCAGTCTAACCCTTTACATGACTTATCTGTGAGTAAAATTTGGTAACAGTCTCAGATTAATTTAGAATATATTGAAGTGGAAGATTAATAGTCTATGGTTAGGACTAATGGCACTCGTCCTTGAACAGTTCACTCTTATTACATGTGCACATTCCTTTTCAAATGACTGTTATTCTTTTTCAAGTCTAGGGAGACGAGGTAGACTTAACTCTATCTGTCAGCATTAAATATCTTCGCGTCTCCTGGCATTCTCTTGCCTATATAAACAGCCACTTCACATTAGCCTTTCCATCAATTTTTCTCACAATCTTAACTTCATATTCTTTTTCAAAAACATCATGGTCCGATTCAACATGTTTTTGAATTACCAAAATTTTCATATGGAGCTAAGCTGCGCCGACTGGCAGCAGGAGTGGCATGTAACTGCCATTCCTGAAGAAATATGGGGCTCTGTCCCACAGGCGGTGCTGAACCGACTTCTGTTCTTCGAGATGGACTACCAGCTTCATCTTGATCGATTGGAGGAGGAAAGGCGGGAAGCTATCCGTCAGCAAGAGCGAATCATTCGACTCGCTATCTTGTTTGTCGAAGATAGGAAGAGGAAGATGACTTAATCTCGTCTTCTTCCTGTTCTTCTTCATCCTCAGCTTTGTCAGGCTTCTTAGCTAGGACTAAGGCTGTTGATGTTAGATTTAGAAGCTTAGGACAAGATTGTAAAAGATCTGATGTAATTTCAATTTCATCAATGTATTATTTTGATATATTAATGGAATTTGTTTTTGTCTTATGATCTTGTCTCTGAGAAATTTTGATACGCATTGATAAATCCTGATAAATATTCTGATGATCGTATAAATTATGTCTGACTTTAAGTTCTGATAATGTTTTATCAGTACTTACTTAACTGATTGATTTTACTCATTCTCACACACAGTTTTTTTCAGAATATTGATATTGCAGAGTAAAATATTTGAATTAGTGGGAACAGTTTCAATTTTAAATTAAAACTGATTCACCTTGATTAATGGAATCTAGGTAAGTGGAACGGTTTTTCCTTGAAAAACTGCAAGTGGGTGGTAATTATTCCTTATTTACCGTGCCCATTACTTTTTGCCTTCTCTATGTATGACAGGTGTCAAGGTATTTACCACTACTTTTAAATACATGTCTGCCATGTGTCCTCAACGGTTACTTTTTGTGTATAAGTAAAAGAGAGCAAAGATTGTCAAATCTTTTATTTACCTTTATATTTTATCTCTCTCTTTACTTTTCAACTCTCTCATCTACTGACGATTTTCTTTTAAGAGGCATTTTCTCAAACACATTACAGGTTACCGATTTCTTTCCAAACATAATGGCACCCAAGGACATTCTCTTTGATGGAGCAAAGTTTGTTCCTAATAACTTCTCTGCGATACTAAACACTACAGAGGCACCCTCTGAACTTCATTTCATTCAGGACTTTCTCACTAGTTCTGATATTGGGTTTGCTCTAACTGAGCCTACATCCATTTCTGGAGTTCAAGTACTGGAGTTTTGGAGGAGTGGAGTATATGACAATGGTGGTGCTCAAGGGTCCCCAAGTATAATATTTTCATCAGGGGAAGATGAGTATGTTGTGACTTTGTCTACAGTTAGACAGGCATTACAGCTACCTGAGGACTGTGTTTATTCTACTGTTGATGACTCAGTTCTTCAAAACATGATGGTTAGTCTGGGATATGAAGGAACATTGACCAAGCTTGGACAGTTGAAGAGATCTTTCATAAGGAGGGAATGGAGTTTCTTCTTTGATTGCATTACCAAAGCTTTCGCCAACAAATGTTCAAATTTTGATGCAATTCCCATATTCAGCCAACAAATCGGGTATGCAATTCTAAATCACACTGATTTTGATTATGCACGAGCAGTCTTAGGTTTTATTGGGGATAGGATGACAGAAGATCGCAATACTGTATATTTTGCAAGATTTTGTCAGCTTATTTATAGTTTTTGTTGTAATCCGCCCCAAAATTTTGGTGATCTCATTCCATCTTTCAGAATAGCTAAGAGAGCTTTTACTGATTTATTATCTTCTGATAATAAAAAGGCTGTGTTAAGACCCCTTTTAATACCTTTATCTGTCAAACAAGCCTTAATCACCTATGATCCTGTTAAGTACACTGCACTTTATCCTGATGTTCAAACATCAGAACCTGGTTCATCAGTACCTACCACCTCTACTCAGCCACCTCAAACCTCTCAACCATCTCTCAGAACATATCTCAAGTCCTATGTGAAGCCTACATCTTCTAAGTCAAAGAGAACAAAGACTGTTTCTCAAACACCTCAGAAGAAGAGGAGGATTACTTTGAGAGATGAATCAGATTCTGAGGAACAGATTCTTTCTTCAGAACCTGTGGTAAATGAAGCTGAGAAAGCAACTTCTCAGAAGGATTCTGATATTGGGGGTTCTAAGCTTCTCAAAAGGCTTAGACGAATGACTGTTCCTGAAACTCCAAAAGAATCCAAATCAAACAAGAAATACAAGAAACAGAGGGCACAAAGGCCAGTTTCAGATGATGAGGAGGAAGCAGCTAAGGAAGGGAATCAGGCATCTCTGATCTCACAAGAAAAAGAATTTGATCCAGTTACTTCTTCTCCATCCACTCCATCTCAGGAAACTGTATCTGACAAGGCTAATTTCCCATCTGTGTCTCTTGGTAATCAAGGCACAAGTGCTGATAATGTTGACCAACACTTAGTTGTGCCTGGAGTAATTTTCTTAGAAGCTCCAACAGCAACAAATCTTTTGCCAACACCTGTTACTGATGCTATTCAAACTCCGGAATTATCTAAGTCACCTTCTCTGCATCTAGACACTGATGATCAGACTTTAGGTGAGCATCAGGATATGGCTGTTGATCAGAACTTAGTATCAGATCAGCAATTAGAGGATGCTGATGCCTCCATTGCTACTCACACTGCTATTATATCAGATGATACTGATTCTATAAGTTCTGATGCTGCACATGCTGGGGATACTGGTGATGCTGCTCCAACTGCAAATACTGATGCAGCAGGTCCTTCAGGACACATTCCTCTTTCTAAGTCTGAACTAGTAAAGAAGTTTGTTACAGAGGAACCACCAGTGCCTTGGAGTGAAACTCCTGCAGGACAGGAGTGGACTAAGGAATGGAACTCAGTCTCATGTATTCCATCTGCGTTACATCTTACTGAGCACTTGACTAAAGCTGATGAAATGTTAAATTCTGATGATTTCAAAACTCAGCTTCGTGTCACTGCATTGAGTACTAAACATCTACAAGGTCTTCATTCAACTACTCATGCAGAAATACACAAGATTCAGGAGAACTTTATCAAACAAGAACAAGTTTGGAAACTTGATAAGAAAAAGTTCTTTCAACCATCTATGGACAGGATTGCTTATATTGAGAAGACTCAAGATCGTCAACAAGCACATATTGATAAAATTCTGCAAAATCAAGCTTCTCGGCAATCACAACTGACTGAAATCCAATCTTCAGTTGAATTGCTTATCTCTCTTCTACTTCCTGCTGATGCCAAAAAGGGGGAGAAAGTGATTAAGTCCAAATGCAAGGATGACAAGACACTGCAAGGAAAGGATGATGAAAAAGATGACCAAGGAAACTCTGGAATGGGTGGAGGTCATAGTCAAGGTAAAAGATTCTCATCAAGAAATGCTGAAATTGCAAGTCACAGGATAAGTTCTGATACTGGGAAGAGAATAAGTTCTGATACTGGTAAAAGAATAAATTCTGATGAACTTCTAGATCTTGATGAAGAAATGTCAAGACAGTTATTTCTTCAAGAAAATCCAGGAATGGACTTGGAAAGTTTAAAGGAAGAAGAAGCTAGACTTAAATCAAAGAAAGCCACATCTAAATCTGAAGCTTCTGGTAAAAAGTCACTTCCAAAACTGAAAGGTATTGTGATTAAAGAAAAGGCACAAACTGAAGCAACATTTGCTAAATCACAACCAAAGATAGATCCAAGATCCAAGGGTAAAGAAAAGGTTGGTGAACCTATTAAAGTTTATGTACCTCCTATTGATGAAGAAATTACTGATAAAGAAGATAATCTTGCTCTGACTTCAAGAAAAGTTCTTAAAACAACCTCTGACACAGCTCAAGTTGTTCAGAGTCAAGAAATTAAAAGTTCTGATATTCAAAAGAAGCAAGTAACCTCTGACACAGCTCAAGTTAACTTGATATCAGAAGGAAGATCTAAAACACTCCTACCAGGATTCACTAAAGCAAAACAAACTCAACCTTTGAAGACTACTGCAAGTCGTTTTGAAGCTAGAGTAGTTACTGGAAAGGAAGCAAGAGATAAAACTGGATTGGGAAGTGCTGATGAAAGAAGAGTACACAACACTACCAATGATCCAACTTCCTTGAGTGAACCAGGAATTGGAGCAACTCCTGAAAGATTGAATCAATTGGAATCTGTACAAATGGTTTACCATACCTACTTGAAGGAACACATCTTGTTGTATTTCATGACAGATGGTAGGGTTTATCATATAAGACAAAATGCCATTCCATTGAAGTATTTTGAAGAATTGGAGCATGTATTATTCTTACTTCAAGTGGATGACAGATTGACAGGGACTGCTGCAAACTATTTGAAAGAACAGATTCAGAGACAGAAAAGACTTTATTCTGTTAAGTCTGACAGCATATATGTTCCAAAGTACAGAAATCACAGTGGTGATATTGTTGATATGAAGCCTAATACTGCACAGATCAGAACATATCTTGGTATTAAGGGGCTTGAGTTTAATCTAGAGTCTGACAAAGCTTATGTCATAAGACTAGATCAGGAGTTGAGAAAAGCAAAGATTAATGATCTCAGAGCTGCAATATTTCAAACTGGTGAAGATACTGCAGAGCTTAAAGATGTCAAACGGAGAATGATTGATGAACTCAGATATGCTGAGAAATGTTTGTTGAAGAATTATCTCAGAACAACTCCTGACATCAGAGAGATCAGAAAATGATGAAGCCAAGTCGAAGATCTACAACTACTTAAATTCTGATGTGTATACAGACTAAAGTTGTTATCAGAAGTTGAATTGGTAAAAGCTTTAAGGACTGTAAGTTGTAGTTATCTTGTCTAATTCTCATGTATTTGTACTTAATGTTTTTGACATCATCAAATATCTGTTAAACTTGTATATTTTGCTAATTTACAAGTTGGGGGAGATTGTTAGATATATTTGATAATGTCATGGCTAATATGTTTTATGTTTAGATTTCAGATCTTATTTGAACAGGACAAATCAGTACTTAACTGATCAGTACTTATACTGGACGTCAGGACTTAAGGGATATCAGTACTTATGTTATCAGGAGATAAGCATCAGGAGATAGATATCAGAACTTAAGTACTGAAGGACGATCAGATAAGGACAGTAGCTGATTAAAGTTAAGAAGATCAAGATAAACATAAGAAGATATATGCATGAAGAAGGAATTCCGTAAAGAATGGAATACTTGGAAGAAAAGATATCTGATTGATATATATTAGGAAGCAGAATTATATTCCATATCAATTAGCGATTATCTTGTAACTGTGTAATATATAAACACAGACATAGGGTTTACACTATAAGTGTTATCATTATCGAGAATATTATTTACTGTAACTCTAGCAGCTCTCGTGATATTTTGTTCATCACTGAGAGATAACAGTTCCAGATTGTAACAGAGTTTATTGTTTCAATAAAGTTTGTTTTCTGTTACATAAGTTCTTGAAATTTGATTTGATTGTAATAAACACTGTATTCACCCCCTCTACAGTGAAAGTGTGACCTAACAAGGTAAGAATACGTACTATGATATTTTGTTAAGTTAAGAATGTGTCTTTCTTTTCAAATTTAATTTCTGGATTTTCTAAGTTTATGCATATTTGTATAGTATAATTAAGGATCAAAATGCATAACATAACCAAGTATCCAGTGCATTGTCTTATATATTTAACCATTTTTATATTAACATGATCGTCTTATATATAGGAGTAAATATATATTTACATCCTAATTGTGCAGTATGAATCATGAACCTCTATTTGTTTTAGATATCTTAGACAAAATCAACTGCTCTAATATTATCAAACAGATTGTAGTTATACAAAAAATTTAATTATCTTTTAAAAGTTTACTTAACAATGTTTTAGCACTTACATATTATATTATGTTGGATATTCATATTTTAATATTATATTTTTATGTATATTTTAGGGAAAGGCCCCGGCTGACAATGATGATGTTGATGATGGTCGGGAAAGTGAAAGGACATAATCTGATGATGACGATGACCGAGATATGATTGTGTAACGACCGACTAAACTCAAGTAATATTCAAATTTTTAATTTAAACTCCCTCAAAAATTTATAAATTTTTCCCTAGAGAAATTTTGCTTTTGTACCCGGATAAAAAAATAATAAATAATTAAATAATTAAATAAAATAAAATTTGAGGCTAGAATTAATTCTTATAAAATTTTATTAGTCGTTTAAAGATTTTATTGCGTGTGCGGAGATCCCTAATTTTATTGATAATAATTATTAGTCATTAATTTTATAAATTTACTTTTTTTTATAAAATTGGAGCAGCTAATTAATTTATTTAGAATACTATTTTATTTTATCTAGTAAAATTATTTTGTTAGATTTAAATTTTGTTAATTATGCATTTGAGACTCAATAAAATTAGTACCATAATTGTTTCAAGATATTTTAATTTAACTCACCTAGGAATTTTTTTATCTTTATATTTTTTAATTGCGTAGTAATAATCTTTAAATCATTAAGAAAATTATTAAATAAAATAAAATACTTGGCTTATAAGTGAAGCTTGTTAGATATTTTGGGTAGATATTTTATTTAAGAAGAGTCTACATGAAGATACCTTTATAGGAAATTAATTAAATAATGGTCATTAAGAGTTACAAAGGTTACTCTAGAATACTCTAAGTCTGTGAAGAAGTGAAAGATCAACACAGAGAATTTAGGAGACTCAATTGTATCATTAACTAACTACTGTACTCTTAATTTTGATTAGTGTCTTTATCACTAAATTATTTCCAGATAATTATTAGGGATTATATTAGTATTGTTATTTGACAGTGTGTTGCAAATTTCAACATTGAGTTCTATTTGTGCTTATAATAAATTAATAAGATGTAATTAAAGGGGGTTACGGGTAAGGGGAAAGAGGTAGTAAAAATTAGACTTTTTTTCTTTTGTGTACAGATGATGGTTGCTGTAGTTAGCCCAATTACAAACAGGAGGAAGAACAACTGTATGTGAGATATGTGGCCGTCGGAGGAGGAGAGGAAGGGGCCGAGCCACCGCGGCTGTTCAGTCGCCGGCGGTGGTTTCTGATGCGATGGCGGAAAATGGAGGTTTCGTGTTGTGTGTTATTTGTGCGTATATTGTGCAGTGTATGTGTGTGTATATTGGGGAGGTTAAAGGAGGAGCCACCACATTGGTGATGGCAATGGGTCACTCCGGTGGTGCTTGGAGAGGGAGTAGCTGTGCGGGGATGTGATGGTTGTAGTGTTTATGTGAGATTAAAATAAGGCAGCCACCGCCGCGGCGGTGGTGGCGGCGTTGGCATGGTCGCAGGCGAGAGAGAACGAGGACGGGAGAGCGAGGGAGTGCGAGAGAGGAAAGAATGAGGGAGAGGGAGAGAGAGAGGAAGAAAGAGAGGAAGAGAGGGAAAGAGTTTGTCCGGAAAATGGGTGGGTAGTGAGTTTTGGAAAAACGATTGATAGGAGCTTGTAGATCGGGCTATGGGCAACAAGATTATAGAAAGAAATTCAGGTTTCGGGTTAGCCGGAAAACGGCCGGCGGCTGCGGCTGCGGCTCCGGCTGGCGGCAGCCATGGAAGGTGAGGAGGTGGTGGGGGAGGAAAGGTTGAAGATGAGTTTGGGGAAGATGGGGGAAATCTGTAAATTGGTAAAATGAAATTAAAATGATTTGATAAATGATAAGTATTGTTAAATTGATAATAAATATTGGGTAATAAATGTAATAAAAGAATTGGGCAAATAATAGTTACATTAAAAAAGGAAATAGTTGGATTAATGGGAAAAAGAAAATGAGATAAAAGTAATGTATTATTATTTTGGTTAAACAAGAATTAGAGTATTAAATTATGGAATATAGTATAAGTTGTGATTAAAAATAATAAAAGATACTATGAGTTGATGCATTGTTACCAAGTTATTTAATAGTAAAATAATCATGAAATAAAAGTAGAAGAGTGTAAAGGCGATTATAAATAAATTCAAATTTTAGGGATATTATCGTTAGCTTAGTATAATTTAATGAATAAAATGACTCGATTAATTCATTATTAAAATAATGAATTAAAAGTTTAATTGGAATTAAAAATATTTTAAGAAAGAATATTTAGAGTGAGTGTTTGAGATCCTTTATCGAATATTATTTAATATTTCTTATTTTATGAATTGATAGAAATTCTAGTTTACTTCGTGGAATTATGGAGCAATATTGAGCTCGCGTATTGCTTTAAATTATTATAATTATTTTTAGCATACGGGCGAGCAAGGCAAGTTTACTATCTCTCCACTCACCTTAAAAATAATTATTTTCGTAAATGTTTTTAATTATATTTTTCTCAAGTGTTGTTTATTTTAAGTTTATTTATTTATTGAAGAATGATTTATTTTACGAACTTTAAGAAA
Organism: Apium graveolens; assembly: GCF_009905375.1. Lineage (NCBI taxonomy): Eukaryota > Viridiplantae > Streptophyta > Magnoliopsida > Apiales > Apiaceae > Apium > Apium graveolens. The sequence goes on from NC_133647.1 coordinate 137,347,817, forward strand.
AAATTATCATTATTTTGGATTAATTATATGAATTTAAATTTCCTTGATCGAATACCCTATCTTTTAATAAACCTTAGTCGTACTCATTGTTCGAGACCACTCCTTTTAATTTCTTTTAGTTAAGGTTTGATTCCTTAATTCGGGTCAACCACATTCGTTTCTTGTCGGTTATATCTATTGTCCTGATGTATCCAATTTTATTGAAATCAAAGATTGATTCATTGTTCGAATCAGAAATTAATAGGAAATATATTAAGTTTATTACTCGTAATGATTGGTCCTACTCACAATGATCCTGAACGTTATTTAGTCGTTTGGTTATTCTTTTGCTTTGAGATAACCTAATAATTTTTCTTTGAACTCGACCATTCTCTTTGTTCGAGATGGTTACCTTCTTTTCTTTCTAGACGCTGCTTTGTTCGTGTCATCTTAAATTATTTTATTGTTCTCTGGATTAATCCATTGTTCGGGTTAATGTAATTTATTTGAAAAGTGCTAGCTGTGTGCTAGACTTATCAAATAAATTTTCTAATGTCTAGCTTCGTTATCAGAGAACTACTCGGGATTCATATCCTAAATTGGTCAACGTGGTCCAGAAATGTTGACCATGATTTGATTGTATGGTCCGGAAACGTTGACCATATTCAATCTAGTCCGTGACGGTTAACCATGGTTGGTGATAATGTGTTATGTTCAAACTGACATTTGCTTCTGTGGAAGCCAAGGTTGTGTGATAACCCATTTATGATTAATTGCTATCAAAATTTGAAATGTAAGGTGGGACTTGCCTGAAGACACTAATCACGCTACACGCGAGTTCTGCAGGAGTCGATACTTGTGACATGGTAGTTGATCGAGCCATGGGGTATCGAAAGGTGGACGACCAATTTGCTCTTGTGTCATGTTGTTTAAAGATGTGTTTGAGTTTGTTAATATTCTCGGATTCGAGATTCATTATTTAAGTTGTGAGTTATCTTTTATTCTTAAAATTTCAAATGTATTCTGTTATTTCCTATTTTTGGGTATTGGATAAATAGTGAATTTGCTTAGCATATTAATGCTCACTCTTGCTATCATTATATTTCTTTTAGCAGTCAAATCAGAAAATGATGAACATCCAAATCTGCATGCGAAGGGCAAGGAAAAGATGCCAAGTTCAAGCAAGGATCGGTAGATTGTCTGTGTGCCAGCTATATGCTATAGAAGTCACCTAGTAGTGGAATAAAATTTTAGTTGTGTAATAAAGTTCTAGTGGTTAGTACTTTGGTTCGCGGAGTATGTATGGTATTAGTAAGTGATCTTTGGATCTATGGGCGTGATAAGATAAATGTAATAAGGTACTTTTTATGATATTATAACAATAAACAGGTATTTGGTACACTACATGATGTGGTGACCTAAATCTGTGAAAGAGCGGATTTTGGGGTGCTACAGAGGTGGCATCAGAGCTATAGTTATATTCTTATGATGCGACCCCTAGGAATGTAATGTGAGAGCGAAATAAGATTATACTAAGTATGTATAACTTTAAACCTATAAGTATTTAACTAAACCTAACTATTAAGATATAAGACTTACTATAGAGTATATTAGAGAATTGAGTAGATTTTAGAGACTAATATCTAATAACGACTTGGTGCAATTATGTATATGTATATAGATGTCAGGTACCCGATCTGTTCGTGATAGACCACCGACGCCATACCCTCGAGACACATTTAGCTCTGGATTTGAGTCTGATAGTGATCCTTCAGAGGAGATTATAATAATTGACAGTGATAGTGACGACTCATCCATTATTTATACCTCCACCAGCAGTTACACCACCTGAGATCGGTTATTTGGATGATGAGGTTGACTCGGTACCTATAGTGACACATATAGCTGTTTCTGCTCCTGAGGTACAGGATTCTGTGTATGCTTCATTGGCAGAGATCACCCCTGTTATACCGCTATATGCACTAACTCAGACATTATCATATGCTTATGTTCCACCCGAGTCTAGAGAGGGGGATGTCATGGTTGCTGAGTTGGTTAGTAACTTCCACCCTGCCTCGGTCGAGCTCCAGACCCATATGATCACTGCTGATAGGTATCGTTTTGAGATACCAAGCCCTGTTAGGACCGAACATGTTGATGAGAGCCAGCTTTTACCAGTCCGTACTGAGAGATTGATTAGCTCTGCACCTCCAGGACCACTTGTCTTTTTATCTACTCTATTTTCTGCATCAGCTCCTGTTTATGTGCAGGCTCGTGTAGAGCCGACTGTTCTTGGTCCCATAGTTGCTGTTACTTCTGAGGCACCTGTTTGTGACACAGCGCCTCCTGCACCTCCAATATCTGTTCATACTCCTGATACTAGCCCTGTAGGCGCTACGGCTGTTATGCCACTGTTACCCCTTGCTCCTGATGTGGCCGAGACTGGCACGATACCATTTCACCTTTACTACTCATTGCTCCAGCAACATCAGTGGTTATGGCATAGGTATAAGGAGCTTTTTGACACTATGGAGTCTCTTATCAGGCTATTTACTGCTACGGACCCTACTCGTGTTCACCTTGGTGGTAGTGCTTTGACTAGGGATGTTCAGATGGAGATTGTTCAGCAGATTGCTGAGACTATTCTGACTGGTTTGAGGAGTTCTATTACTCGGATACCATCTATGAGTTCTGACCAAGTTGATAGTGCCACGGTGGCCGCACTTGTGGAGAGAGCTATCACGGAGTTTCGTGGGAGGATCACCTCGTTGTTCGGTCATTGACCGATCATGACTATGGATATTATGCAGTCTTTTGACTTTTTGAGGGATATCACGTCTATATAGTGTGTATTCCTATCTTTTGGTGACTCTTACTTTTGATGCTAGCTGCTGACTATACTGCTGATAGTTATAGTGATAGATTTGATGATGATGAAGCTTGCAGACTTTTTGTTTTGATGCAGTCTTGAGATTGACATAGTAGTTGACTTGATCTTTAGTAAGTAGTAGAATGTTATGACGATGTACTTTGATCATTTTGGGGTACTGATATTTTGACCCAGCCTGTTGGGGTATCACTTTTGTTATGTATTATGATATACTCTTTCTCAGCAGACTATGATAGCATCATCAGATGGTTGATGACTCTTTTACATTTTGGATGTTATCGTATTTTATATTTGTTAGCATTTTATTATGTTGCCTTGGTAGATAGAGATTTTACGTGGTTACGATAACTACCGAAACTTTTCAAAAGATAGAAAACCATTTTCTTTAAAACCAACATACTTTAGATGAACACGATTTACACAGAAACTACTAAGTTTTCAAAATTTAAAACTTTGAAAAACAAATGATTAAAACTCGAGATTAACATAATGAGATATGAATTATATTTTGGGAAAATAGTTTGATTATTGTTATGTTACTCAAGTTCAAGAGACATATTTTCGGAAAAAGGATTTCATGATTATATTCGACTTGAATTTGAGGTTTACCTTTTTGTCATGATATACAAGAATTTTTTTTCGAAAAGACTATTGCTTACACCATGTTATTTTTTTTTTAATTTGTTGGGATATTATACTGTTTTGGAATATTTTAATCAACCTATTATTTTATTCTAAATAGCAAGAAGTTACCAAGAGGACGGCCTAAAAAGAATCCTCAACCTCCACCAGAAGAAGAGAGCCATGATACACAACCTCACGTACAACAAAACCAAAACCGAAGGAAACATAGGGACCCAACCCCACCTCAGAATCAAGATGACCCTATGCGACTATTGCAGGCATTTCTGCAATAACAAACTCAAAATCCTCCAACTAGAGGAGGGGGACCACAACATCAGCAAACCCATCTACTGTTACCTTCAAATCCTTTAAATCTTTTAACCCGCCTGAGTTCAAAGGTACCACTGACCCTGTTAAGGCTCGAGTTTAGCCTTGTGAGATCGAAAAGACATTTGAAATAGTTGATGTTGAAGAAGAGAAGAAAATTATCTTTGCTGCCTATATGCTAAAAGGAGAAGCCAACTATTGGTGGGAAGCCAAGAAAACACTTGAAACCACTTTTCCTATACCATGGACTAGATTTACGGAACTGTTCCTCGAAAAGTACTTTCCAAAATACATGGAGAATCAGATGGAACTTAAGTTTTTAGAATTTAAGCAAGGAAACATGTCAGTAGCTGAATATGAAGCTAAGTTCACTGAGCTCTCTAGGTGCGTTCCATACCATGTTGACACTGATGAGAAGAAAGCCAAGCGATTTCAGCAAGGACTAAAACCTTACATTCAGAACCGCATAGCTGTGTTTGAAATCACCAACTACACCACACTAGTTCAGAAAGCTGCATTTATGGAAAGTGGAAGCGAGCTGTATGTTAAGGACGCAAATGTGAAGAAAAGAAAGTTCCAAAACCATAGTGGAAGAAGCTTTGAGAAAAAGGTTGAAAATTAGCCAGGGAAATGACCTTTTGTGAAACGTGAGGACATGAATGCTGGAAATAGAAGGATTGAAAATGTTGGTGCTCGAAAGGATAATCCAAGATTCAGGACCCCTCAAAACTCGAACTTGCTTCAAGGCAGACCACCTTTACCCGAGTGCAAAACATGTGGAAGAAAGCATCCTGGGGAGTGTTATCAGGCAAATGTCACTTGTTTCAACTGTGGACAAAAAGGACACTACGCATCTTGTTGTAAAGAAAAAGCTACTATTTGTTACTCTTGTGGAAGGAAGGGTCACATGGCTAAAGATTGCTGAAAGCAAGCACCTAAGGAAACCTCTAGACTTAGACTTATGGAACCTCCAAGCAACAAGCCTACTGCACGCACTTTCAACATGATGGTTAAAGATACCATTGTTGATAATCATGTGATAGCAGGTACGCTTTTAGTTAATTCTGAAGATGCAGGTGTTTTAATTGATTCTGGTGCTATAAGATCTTTTATATCTTTGAACTTTATGAGTAAGTTGGGCATCGAGTCAGCCACATTAGAAGAAGTTATGGCCGTAGAAGTAGCAAACCAGGAAGCTGTCAATGTTGATCAAGTATGTCTAAATTGTGACATAGAAATACATGGACAACATTTTACTGCCGACCTCATTCCTTTTAAGTTAGGAGAATTTAACGTGATTTTAGGAATGGATTGGTTAGTTAAATATGAAGCACAAATCAATTGTTGACGAAAGCGAGTAAGTGTGAAAAAGCCAGAGGGTAAACGAGTAATGTTGTATGGACGAAAACAAAGGAAGAAGTTCTTAATCGTGATGGAAACAAAGAGATTCCTTCGGCAAGGATGTCAATCTTATTTAGCTCACATAATAGACATAGAAAAGCACACCCCTAAGATCAAATAAATTCACGTGGTTAATGAATTTGAAGATGTCTTTTCGGATACCGGGATTACCCCCTGATAGGGAGATAGAATTCACGACCGACCTTGCTCCAGAAACACATCCTATTTCTAAAGCACCTTATAGGATGACACCCATTGAAATAAAGGAATTGGCGATCCAACTACAAGAGCTGCTAGAAAAGGGAGTGATTCATCCTAGTGTGTCTCCTTGGGGAGCACCAGTACTGTTTGTAAAGAAGAAAGATGGATCCATGCGGTTGTGTATCGATTATAGCGAATTAAATAAGATGATAATAAAGAACAAATATCCACTACCGAGGATTGATGATTTGTTCTATCAACTAAAAGGAGCTGCTCACTTTTCAAAGATTGACTTAAGGTCAGGATATCGTCAACTAAAAATCAAGCCTGAAGATATTCCAAAGACTGCTTTTAGGACTCGATATGGATATTACAAATTTTTAGTCATGCCATTTGGATTGACGAATGCTCCAGCTGCCTTTATGGATCTAATGAATAGAGTATTCAAGAAGTAACTGAACAAGTTTATAATTGTATTTATTGATGACATCTTGATATACCTCAAGACACCTCATGAGCATGCGAACACCTTAGATTGACTTTGGATATCTTAAGGAAAGAAAAGTTGTATGCTAAATTTTCAAAATGCAAGTTTTGGATGGAGAAAGTGCAATTCTTAGGTCATATAGTAAGTCGTGAAGGAATTTCTGTTGACCCTAAAAAAGTGGAAGCGGTTGCAAATTGGGAACGACCAAAGACACCAATGGAAATTAGGAGTTTTCTTGGATTAACTGGCTACCATCGAAGGTTCGTCATAGATTTTTCCAAAATATCCACTCCGCTGACCAAACTCACAAGAAAGAGCGAGAAGTTTGAATGGACCCCGAAATGTGAAGAGAGTTTTGAAGAAATCAAGAAGAGATTGATATTTGCACCAGTTTTAACTTTACCCGATGAGAAAGGAAACTTTGTAATTTACAGTGACGCGTCGCATAAAGGCCTAGGTTGCGTTTTAATGCAAAATGGGAAAGTAATTGCCTATGCTTCTCGACAACTAAAGGAGTATGAGACTAGGTACCCAACGCACGATCTGGAATTAGCAGCCATAGTGTTTGCACTTAATATTTGGAGACATTATTTATACGGGGAAAAGTGCGAGATGTTCACGGACCATAAAAGTCTGAAGTACATTTTCACCCAGAAAGAGCTGAATATAAGACAAAGACGTTGGTTGGAATTGATAAAGGACTACGATTGCACGATAAACTATCACCCTGAAAAGGTAAATATCGTTGCAGACGCTTTGAGTAGAAAAAAAAGACTTAAGATGTTGATTACTTCGGAAGAGCTGATCAGGGAGTTTGAGAAGATGGAATTAGAAGTTAAGATTCCAGTCCAAGCAAAAGAACACGTATTTGAGATTCATGTGCAACCAGAGCTAATTGAGAAGATACGCAGTTGTCAAGAGAAGTTTCCAGAAGAAAGAAGGTCTGAGTTGACCGGAAAAGAACTTCGAAGTTCAAAAGATGAAAAAGGAATTAAGAGATTTGCCTCACGATCTGGATTCCGAATGTTGAAGAGTTGAAATATGAGATCATGAATGAAGCCCATAACTCACGATTTTCAATTCATCCAGGGAGCACAAAAATGTATCAGGACATCAAGCAAAATTATTGGTGGCCCAATGAAAAGAGAGATTGCAGAGTGGGTTAGTAGGTGTTTAACATGTCAACAGGTAAAAGCTGAACAACAAAGGCCAAACGGACTTTTGCAACCTCTACAAATTTCTGAGTGGAAGTGGGAGCATATTACAATGGATTTTTTGGTAGGTTTACCTTGAACTAGAACCAATCATGACACCATATGGGTTATAGTGGAACAACTAACTAAATCAGCACAATTCCTACCAATAAATGAAAGGTAAACAATTGAGAAATTGGTGACTCTATATTTAAAAGAAATAGTGACTCGACATGGAGTCCCTGTGTCTATAGTGTCAGATAGAGATGCTAGATTCACATCGATGTTTTTGAAAAGCTTTCAGGAATGCCTTGGTACAAGACTTAGTATGAGCACCACTTATCATCCACAGACGGATGGACACAGTGAAAGGACTATTCAAACACTAGAGGATATGTTAAGAGCTTGCGCTTTGGACTTCAAAGGGAGTTGGGATGACCATTAACCTTTAGTTGAGTTCGCCTATAATAATAACTATCATTCAACTATAGGTATGGTTCCTTATGAGGCATTATACGGAAGGAAGTGTCGCTCACCGGTTTGTTGGGATGAAGTTGGAGAAAGAAAGTTATTAGGCCCAGAAATGATCCAGCAGACTAAACAATCCATTGAAAATATCCGTAAAAGGTTAGTGGCTGCTCAAGACCGACAGAGAAAGTACGCGAATCAAGGAAGAAGAGATAAGGAATTTGAACTTGGAGAAAAGGTTTTATTAAAGATTTCCCATTGGAAGGGCGTGATGAGATTTGGTAAGAAAGGCAAATTGAGCCCTCGATTTATTGGACCTTTTGAAATCTTAAAGAGTGTCGGATCAGTCTCTTATCAATTGGCATTACCACCAGATCTACAACATATTCACGATGTATTCCATATATCTGTACTAAAGAAATATCATCAGGATAACCGACATGTCCTTAATTACGAACCGATTGAGGTAAAATCTAATTTAACTTATGAAGAGCAACCGGTGGAAATTATAGATCGGGAAGTACAAGAATATAAAAAGAAGAATATACCTTTGGTCAAGGTGTTATGGCGAAATCACGCAATTGAAGAAGCAACTTGGAAACTGGAAAGTGAAACGCGCAACGAGTACCCGTTTCTATTCAGCAACGAGAGTGATTTCGGGGAGGGAATCCTATAAGGAGGGGAGAATGTAACGACCGACAAAACTCAAGTAATATTCTAATTTTTAATTTAAACTGCCTCAAAAATTTATAAATTTTGCCCTAGACAAAATTTTGCTTTTGTACCCGGATAAAAAAATAATAAATAGATAAATAAATAAATGAATAAATAACTAAATAAAATAAAATTTGAGGCTAGAATTAATTCTTAGAAAATTTTATTAGTCGTTTAAAAATTTTATTACGTGTGCGGAGATCCCTAATTTATTGGTAAGAATTATTAGTCATTAATTTTATAAATTAACTTTTTTTTATAAAACTGGAGCAGCTAATTAATTTATTTAGAATACTATTTTATTTTATCTAGTGAAATTATTTTGTTAGATTTAAATTCTTTTAATTATGTATTTGAGACTCAATAAAATTATTTTGTTAGATTTAAATTCTTTTAATTATCTAGGAATTTTTTTATCTTTATATTTTTTAATTACGTTAGTAATAATCTTTTCATCATAAAGAAAAATAATAAATAAAATAAAATAATTGGCTTATAAGTGAAGCTTGTTAGATATTTTGGGTAGATATTGTTTTTTAAGAAGAGTCTAGATGAAGATACCTTTATAAGAAATTAATTAAACAATAGTCATTAAGAGTAACAAAGCTTACTCTAAAATACTCTACGTCTATGAAGAAGTGAAAGATCAACAGAGAGAATTTAGGAGACTCAATTGTATCGTTAAGGTAACTACTGCACTCTTAATTTTGGTTAGTGTCTTTATCTCTAAATTATTTCCAGAGAATTATTAGGGATTAGATTAGTATTGTTATTTGACAGTGTGTTGCAAATTTCAGCTTTTAAGTTTTATTTGTGCTTATAATAAATTGATAAGATGTAATTAAAGGGGTTTACGGGTAAGGGGAAAGAGGTAGTAAAAAATAGGTTTTTTTTTCTTTTGTGTAAAGATGAGGGTTGTTGTAGTTAGCCCAATTACAAACGGGAGGAAGAACAACTGTATGTGTGCTGTGTGGCCGTCGGAGGAGGAGAGGAAGGGGCGGAGCAACCGCGGTTGTTGAGTACCCGACGGTGGTTTCCGATGCGATGGCGGAAAACGGAGGTTCTGTGTTGTGTGTTTTGTTTGTGTGTATATTGTCCAGTGTATTTGTGTGTATTTTGGGGAGGTTAAAGGAGGATCCACCACATCGGTGGTGGCGATGGGTGGCTACGGTGGTGCTTGGAGAGGGAGTAGTTGTGCGGGGATGTGATGAGTGTAGTGTTTCTGTGAGATTAAAAGAAGGAAGCCACCACCGCGGTGGTGGGGGCGGCGTTGGCATGGTCGCAGGCGAGAGAGAACGAGGACGGGAGAGCGAGGGAGTGCGAGAGAGGAAAGAACGAGGGAAAGGGAGAGTGAGAGAGGGAGAAAGAGAGGAAGAGAGGGAGAGAGTTTGGCCGGAAAATGGGTGGGTAGTGATTTTTTAAAAAAAGATTGATAGGAGCTTGTAGATCGGGCTATGGACAACAAGATTATGCTAACAAATTCAGGTTTCGGGTTAGCCAAAAAACGGCCGGCAGCGGCGGCTCCGGCCGGCGGCAGCCATGGAAGGTGAGGAGTGGTAGGGGAGGAAAGGTTGTAAATGAGTTTGGGGAAGATGGGGGTAAATCTGTAAATTGGTAAAATGAAATTAAAATGATTTGATAAATAATAAGTATTGTTAAATTGATAATAAATATTTGGTAATAAATGTAATAAAAGAACTGGGCAAATAAAAGTGACATTAAAAAGGAAATAGTTGGATTAATGGGAAAAAAATGAGATAAAAGTAATGTATTATTATTTTGGTTAAACAAGAATTAGAGTATTAAATTATGGAATATAGTATAAATTGTGATTAAAAATAATATAAGATACTAAGAGTTGATGCATTGTTACCAAGTTATTTAATAGTAAAATAATCATTGAATAAAAGTAGAAGAATGTAAAGACGATTACAAATAAAGTCAAATTTTAGGGATATTATCGTTAGCTTAGTATAATTTACTGAATAAAATGACTCGATTAATTCATTATTAAAATAATGAATTAAAAGTTTAATTGGTATTAAAATATTTTAAAAAATAATATTTAGAGTGAGTGTTTGAGATCCGTTATCGAATATTATTTAATATTTCTTATTTTATGAATTGATAGAAATTCTATTTTACTTCATAGAATTATGGAGCAATATTGAGCTCTCGTATTGTTTTAAATTATTATAATTATTCTTAGCATACGGGCGAGCAAGGCAAGTTTACTATCTCTCCACTCACCTTAAAAATAATTATTTTCGTAAATGTTTTTAATTATATTTTTCTCAAGTGTTGTTTATTTTAAGTTTATTTATATATTTAAGAATGATTTATTTTCAGAACTTTAAAAAAAATAATTATCATTATTTTGAATTAGTTATTTGAATTTAAATTTCCTCGATCGAATACCCTATCTTTTAATAAACCTTAGTCCTACTCATTGTACGAGATGATTCCTTTTAATTTCTTTTAGTTAAGGTTTGATTCCTTAATTCGGGTCAACCACATTCATTTCTTGTCGGTTACATCTATTGTCCAGATGTATCCAATTTTATTGAAATCAAAGATTGATTCATTGTTCGAATTAGAAATTAATAGAAAATATGTTAAGTTTATTACTCGTAGTGATTGGTCCTACTCACAATGATCCTGAACGTTATTTAGTCGTTTGGGTATTCTTTTGCTTTGAGATAACCAAATAATTTTTCTTTGAACTTGACCATTCTCTTTGTTCGAGATGGTTACCTTCTTTTCTTTTTAGACGATGCTTTGTTCATGTCATCTAAAATTATTTTCTTGTTCTATGGATTAATCCATTGTTCGGGTTAATGTAATTTATTTGAAAAGTGCTAGTTGTTTGCTAGACTTATCAAATAAATTTTCTAGTGTCCAGCTTCGTTATTAGAGAACTACTCGGGGATTCATATTCTAAACTGGTCAACGTGGTCCAGAAACGTTGACCATGATTGTATGGTCCGAAAATGTTGACCATATTCAATCTAGTCTGTGATGGCTAACCATGGTTAGTGATAATGTGTTATGTTCGAAGTGACATTTGGCTCTGTGAAAGCCAGGGTTGTGTGATAACCCATTTATGATTAATTGCTAGCAAAATTTGAAATATAAGGTGGGACTTGCCTGAAGGCTCTGATCACGCTACACGCGAGTTCTGCAGGAGTCGATACTTGTGACATGGTAGTTGATCGAGCCATGGGGTATCGAAAGGTGGACGACCAATATGCTCTTGTGTCATGTTGTTTAAAGATGTGTTTGAGTTTGTTAATATTCTCTGATTCGAGATTTATTATTTAAGTTGTCAGTTATCTTTTATTCTTAAAATTTCAAATGTATTCTGTTATTTCCTTTTTTTGGGTATTGGATAAATAGTGAATTTGCTGAGCATATTAATGCTCACTCTAGCCATCATTACATTTCTTCCGCGTGCGAAGGGCAAGGAAAAGATGCCAAGTTCAAGCAAGGATCGGTAGATTGTCTGTGTGCCAGCTATATGCTATGAAAGTCGCCTAGTAGTGGAATAAAATTTTAGTTGTGTAATAAAGTTCTAGTGGTTAGTACTTTGGTTCGCGGAGTATATATGGTATTAGTAAGTGATCTTTGGATTTATGGACGTGATAAGATAAATATAATAAGGTACTTTTTAAGCTATTGTTACAATAAACAGGTATTTGATACACTGCATGATGTGGCAACCTAAATCCGTAAAAGAGCGAGTTTGGGGGCGCTACATATTGTACCCTATAACGTAGTCTCTCGCGGCGATCCTATAATTAGGGGTTAAATATTGATGTAATGGGTTATGAATGTCTATAGGATAATTATCCTTGTGAACTAAATCTATGAATATTTGTAAGATGATCTAAGTTAATGTCGGATTGTTTTAACTTTTTGCGTAGTCTGAATGGTTTTGTGATAATATTCATGTAAAGTACGGTATCTTTCATATTTAGGTCGGTTTAAATGTGTGGATGATTTCTTATTATTAGCTTTGCATATTTTATATATATTTTGGTGCTGAATTACGCAACGATTTTATATAAATTGGGATTTTTCATTGGACAAGTTTAGAATTCAATTTGAAAGCCGAAAAAGGCTGGAATAAAAAAAACAGCAGGATGCTGCTTCTGGAGAGAGAATTTAACGACGGAATTCTGGGTAACTTACGACGGTTATGACGGAATTCTGTAATTATGCTGGCTACTTATGAATGAATTCAAGGTTACTTGGGACGGTTGTTCTTCATGATTTACTCATTTTTTATTTAAATTAATTTTGGCAAGCTTGTGGGCCCAAGATGCTAACTTACGACATACAAATCATCGTAAATTAAAGATAAAATGACAGTATATTCCATCGAAAGTGTAATTATCAGCCCACTAAAAGTGGGCTCCACTTCCCTAACTTGCGACGGTTTTCATAGATTTGTTACGAAATGAATACTTATGACGAAATGGTAACTTATGATGAAATATGTACTTATGAAAAAATCGGTACTTGTGACGGAATTGATATTTATGGCGAAAAGGTTGTTTGTGACGAAAATCTGAACTTAAAACTTGAGCAAAAATGTCGAATAATTTCCGTCGCAATTGGGCCAATTGCGACGAATTCTAGTGTAAAAATATATATTTTTTAGCCCAATAAACCTTTAGCCCTGGTAAAAAAATATAACCAAATTTTTTAGCAAGGATCAAATTTTATCCTGTTAGCCCAATTTAGAGACGTATATATATAACCAAATAAAGATATAAAGTAGAAAACAAAAATTAAGAGAAAAAAATAATTTAAAATTTCAAAACATAAAAATATATGCAACTAAAAAATTAGGTCTGGCGCTCAACACATTCAATTGTCATATATATTGGATTATTTATTCTTTCACAGTCGATTAGACCACTCAGGCACTCACCATGTGAGTAATTTTAACTTCTTTAATTTTTAATTGATTTTGCATATGTGCAATGTGATATGTGTGTGCCTATATATACATTGCCTAGATGTTCTTTTTAATTGTACTCGTTAAGAAATTAGGTTATAAATCCTGTGATTATTGTAAGTTATTAGCGATTAATCTCTTAGTTTAATAGTTAAATAGGTTATTTTTTATTTAATAGGCAAAGATATTAAAAATTTAGTATAAATTAAATGACATAATAATTTATTTATTTTACATGACTAAATTTCATTTATTTTTTATTTTATTATGGACAGAGTTTAATATATTCATTCAAGTTCAGTATGAACACGATTATTTTTTATGTACTCACATAAATTAAATATAATCTCATGTTTTGACTTATTGCGGGAATCAAGATCAAAAGAGGAAAACGTTATATTCTTATTTTTCTAATCCTACGGCTACTACTAGTACTCCGCCTACATATATAGTTGGTTGTCCCCACTGAATAAAATTATGTGATAATGTCATAGTCACATAGAACATGCATGCATTATCTTCTTCCAAAGCTAAGCTAATCTCATGTCAATATCATATCTCTTCATCACCTATTTAAAAAAGAAACACGTCACTGTGATGTGTTTGCATTAGTTGTGTGCTTGATCATATATTTTATGTTCCTCCTTTCATCTTTTTTCTGTTATAGGATATTTCCCGTCCTACTTTATTAGTTGTCAGTGACGGTTTTTCAAAGTTACAACTGAGGCATTAAGAGTATGTGGGAAGATTGTGTGTGTTATTCATCCAAACACCCAGGTCCAATGCATCATCTTGTTCTTGTTAAGTAACCAATGGCTCTAAAATCTTAAGATTTAGAAGAAGGTCTGAACACGATCTTATACTCTTCCCCCTCATTCGTACAATTCGTATCGATTGATAATCACAAATATAACCAATTCCAATACATCATAATAATAACAAATACCTTTGGGTGAGCTCGACAACAGACAACCGTTATCCATCTTTTTTCAAACTGTTGTCTATGTGGAATTACCTTATAGTGTCGTACAACAATTTTTTAAGTGCACTGTTGTTTTGAATTATAAACTCAACGCTTAAGAACCGTTGTTACTATGTTAACTTATAGTGACGTGTGACAACAATTTTATACATTATGTTGTGTAATTCAAGCCTCGACAATCCTTACCATCACTATAAGAAATTTGGCTAAATTCCACCGATTTTGGTCTAAAATAGCTATTTTCGACCATTCCATTGTTGGTCGAACAAAGGCTAGTCGAAAATAAGGGGTGGGTTGAATTTAGCCAAATGCGACCGAACTAAATTTGACCTAATAAAAATGACCAACTTAATTCGACCGAAATTGGTTGAAAAAACTCAGCCCAAAATTACTACGCTAAATTCGACCAAATCAGGTCAAAATAAGTATTCTAAATTAGACCAAACTTGGTAGAATTTAATAAGCATGAGATTTTTAAAAAACAACAGCAGAATGCATTTTATTGCTCAACAAAATTTTTTGAACTTTTTACTAGCTTTTTCATAATGTAATTTCATAAAATAATAATGGACACAATAGAAATTTTTGTTTATTAATATAAAATTACAAAATATATAATATAGATTTTAGAATAAAACAATTTCTATCCTTTTGTAACATATTAAAAATCAAATATTATAAATTTAACTCACCTAGATGATAAACAAATAAAAAAAAATTAAATCGGTTCATATACATGAACTAATTAATACAAGTCTTAATTTACATCTTAGTTTTCGAAAACGAATTTATCGGAGGCGGATGGCATAAACTCTCGTCTGAGGTGATAATGATGAACTCGCAAAAATTGTTGTGAAATGGTGAACTCCCCGTAATCTGTGTGAATCAGATGAATTCATTGGAATTGGTTTAAAATAATTCGCCACTTGGATAAATATAATTAGATGATATTTAGTATGAGAGATGTGTGTTTGTGTGTGTCTGTGTGTGTCTATATGTATATTATTTAGAATATACAAAATATGTATGAGTGTGTGTGTAGTTAGAGAGTAAGGTTAAGTATGAGTGTAATTTTTTTATAAGAGAATTAAAATGAATGAGGAATATAAAGAAAAAAGATTAGGATAAAAGATTGAATGGTTGGGATGAAAGAAATGAGAAAGAAATGAATGATCAAGATTAATTCAAGTTGGCAATTCATGTACTTTCTTCTCAGCCAATAGAAGCGGGACAAATGGCAATTTTGAAATATGCTAAATTCGACCAATAATGGTCAAATTTACAATTTTCAACCAGATTTATTCGAAAATATAACACTGGTAAATTCTACCATTTTTGGTCGAATTTAGTAGTAAAATGTGAATAATTTTGGTCGAATTTAGCAGCTAAATTTGACCAATTCTGGTAGAATTTAGAAGTTAAATTGAACAACTACGGTTTGTGGTAGTATTTAATGCATGTGACACAGATATTTGTTAAAATATTTAAGATTTTAATATTTAAATAGATTGATTTTTCACATACACTGTTAATTTAAATATATTTTTGGTGATATGACAAAATTTAAAAAAAAAAGAAATTTATTTGTTTTTTATTTTGACAGTCAACCAGTAGTTTGATCGGTATTTGTTACTAGTGTCTAACCCTATCCTGATATTTTAATTTTATTAAAAAAAATTTATGAATAATCCAAACATACGGATGTCAAGATCTATATATTTTGGTGATATGACAAAAAATTTAGAAACAAAATAAATTGATATTATTTGTTATTTTAACAATCAACTAATAGTTTGAATATTACTTCTAACTAATATTTAGTCCTATATTGATGTTTTTAATTTTTAAAAAAATATAGGGCTAATTCAACCGTACGAATGTTAAGATTTATATATTTAATGATACCATAAAATTTTAAGAAAAATATAAATTTATTTAGTTTTCTATTTTAACAGTTAACAAGTAGTCTTACCGATATTTCTTACCCGTGTTTAATCCTATATTGATGTTTCGAATTTTAAAAAAAATATTAATGAATGATCCAACCGTAAAAATGTCAAGATATATTTATTTTGGTGATGTGACAAAAGTTTTAGAAAAGAATAAATTGATTTTTCCTGTTATTTTAACAATCAACCAATAGTTTGAATAGTAATTCTCAATAGTGTTTAAACTCTTATTTATGTTTTTTTTTAAAATATATATGAATAGTTCAACCGTACGGATGTTAAAATATATATTTTTGATAATATCACAAATTTTTTAGAAAAATATAAATTTATTTAGTTTGCTATTTTAACTGTTAACAAGTAGTCTCTCCTGTATTTCTTACTAGTGTTCAATTCTATATTGATATTTTCTATTTTAAAAAATATATCTAAGAATGATCCAACTGTAGGGATGTCAAGATATATATTTCTTACTAGGGTTCATGTGGTTTGCATTCTATTGCGTGAGCCCGTGGGGTTTACCCAGTACGTACCTGAAGGATAGCGGTTGCGGCTTCCCTACGATAAAAAAAAGAGAGAACATATACTAATACGCATGCACGAATTCGAAAAACTCTCATGAATTGTTTGTTATTAATATTATTGTACCATCATAATAGTATTTACTCAAGGATAAAACCATCGAAGATAATAAAAATAAATTCTAATAAAAAATAAAATATTAAATATAAGTAATATGATCTTGCAGTATTCAGCATATTCATGCACCACAATCTCAATCCACTGTTTTGGCATGATGAGGGACCCATAAGCATAATAATATTGTTAATTTATTGCTTTTTTCATGCCTTCTTTTGTCAAGTTTTTCTTCAAAACCTAATACCTCTTGTTCTCCTTCAGTTCCTCTCACCTTTGAAAAATTCGACCTCGATTTAACATTTGGATATAAACCTCACATTCCTTTGAAAATCATCACAGGGTCCCTTTTTTGAACAATTTTAACGTCAGTTCATTTCAGGGGTAATTATGTAGTGTCACGTGCATTGGAATTATACACTACAAGAAATTCGACCGAATTTAGTCTAAAATAGCTATTTTCGACCAACTAGTTTTTGGTCGAACAAAGGTTAGTCGAAAATAAGGGGTGCGGTCGAATTTAGCTAAATTCGACCGAATAAATTTGACCAACTAAATTCGACTAAAATTGGTTAAAAAAACTCAGCCCCAATTTTTTTGACAAAAAATTAAATTTTTCGTAAAATTCAAAAATCCCGCGCACAAATACTAAATTCGACCAAATCTGGTCGAAATTACACGCTAAATTCGACCAAATCTGGTCGAAATAAGTATGCCAAATTCGAACAAAGTTGGTAGAATTTAATAAGCACCATATTTTTAAAAAACAGCAACAGAATGGATTTTGGAACTTTCTACTAGTTTTTCCATAATTTAATTTCATAAAACAATAACGTACACAATAGTAGTTTTTGTTTACTGATATTAAAATTACATAAATAAATAATATAGATTTTAGAATACAACAATTTATATCCTTTAGTAACATATCGAAAATCAAATATTATAAGATTAACTCACCCAAATGATAAACAAATATGAAAAAAATAAAAAATAAATTTAAATTGGTTCATATAAATGAACTATTTGATACAAGTCTTATTTTACTTCTAAGTTTCCGAAAATGAATTTTCCCGAGGTGATGGCATAAATTCTCGTCGGAGGTGATGGAGATGAACTCGCCATAATTGTTCTGAAATGGTGAACTTGCCGAAATTGGTGTGAATTGGATGAATTCACCTGAATTGGTTTAAATTAATTCGCCATTTGGAAAAATATAATTAGATGATATTTAGTATGAGAGATGTGTATGTGTATATTATTGGGAATATACAAAATATGTATGATTGTGTATGTAGTTAGAGAGTAAAGTTAAGTATGAGTGTAATTTTTTTATAAGAGAATTAAATTGAATGAGGAATATAATGAGAAAGAGATGAGGGTGAAAGATTCAATGGATGGGATGAAAGGATTGAAAAATAAATGAATGGTCAAGATTAATTCAAGTTGGCATTCCATGTGCTTTCTTCTCAACCAATAGAAGCGTGACAAATGGCAATTCTGAAATGTGCTAAATTCGACCAATAAGGGTTAAATTTATAATTTCAACTAGATTTAGTCAAAAATAAAACACGGGTAAATTCTACCATTTTTGGTCGAATTTAGCAGTTAAATTTGACTAATTTTGGTAGAATTTAGCAGCGAAATATGACCACTTTTAGTAGAATTTAGTAGCTAAATTGAACAACTACGGTTTGCGGTAGTATTTAATGCATATGACACATATATTTGTTAAAATATTTAATATATTAATATTTAAATAGATTGATTTTTCACATACACTCTGAATTTAAATATATATTTTTATGATATGATAAAATGTTAAAAAAAGAAATTTATTTGGTTTTCTATTTTAACAGACAAGCAGTAGTTTGATCAGTATTTGTTACTAGTCTTTAACCCTATATTGATATTTCAATTTTTTTAAAAAATATTTATGAATAATACAAATATACCGATGTCAAGATCTATATATTTATGTGATATGACAAAAATTTTAGAAATAAAATAAATTTATATTGTTTGTTATTTTAATAATCAATTAATAGTTTGAATATTACTTCTAACTAGTGTTTATTCACATATTCCTGTTTCAAGTTTTTTTAAAATATATAGGAATAATCCAACCGTATGGATGTTAAGATCTATATATTTTAATGATATCACAAAATTTTGAGAAAATGAATTTATTTAGTTTTTTATTTTAACAGTTAACAAGTAGTCTTACCAGTATCTTTTACTAGTGTTTAATCCTATATTGATGTTTCAATTTTTCAAAAAAATATTAATGAATGATCCAACCGTACGGATGTCAAGATATATATATTTTGGTTATGAGCATCAAATTTACTATAACTCATTTACTTAAGTGGGAAAACCCAACCATTCCTAATAACGCAGAAAGAATGGTCCAAACGAGCCAACAACAAAGTGAATGTCAGAGGTAGAAGTGGCTTTGGTTTTAATAACCGTGGAAGAGGAAGGACCAACTATAGAGCCAATACCAGTAGTAAAGCATGTCAAAACCAGGCAAAAGAAGGAAGCGGTAACAACACACCGAGTCGAGATCGTACCAAGGTGAAATGCTATAATTATAATGCCTATGGGCATTATGCATCAGAATGCAGGAAGCCTCGATATGAAAGGGAGTGGCACTGTGACAAAGAGCAAAAACCAGAGGCTAACTTAACTCAGATAAAGGATTATGAATCAGCCTTATTACCGACTGAGTATGAAGAAGTAAATGGCGTTGCGTTGCTACTAAATGAGGAAGGTGTGACTCCAAGGTTGGGCACTGAGATTGAGAGTGGAAAGGTGTCAAATGTCTAGTATCTGGACAACAGGGCCAGCAACCATATGACAGGGGTTAAGCCAAAGTTTTCGCAACTAAATGAAAGCATAACAGGGAAAGTGAAATTCGGTGATGGATTCAGTGTCAGCATCAGAGGAAGGGGAATAATTATTTTAAAATGCAAGAATGGAGAATCTCGCAAACTTAACAAGGTATATTTTATCCATAGTCTCTGCAACAACATAATTAGTTTGGACAGTTATCCGAAGAAGGTAACAAAGTAACACTAAATGGTGAGTTTCTGTGGGTACATGATAATGTCGTAAAATTATTGATGAAAGTGAAACATACCTCGAATAGATTGTACAAAATTCTACTTAATGATGAAGCAAATAAATGTTTACTAACAAGTGCAGAGGTTAGTACGTGGTTGTGGCATACAAGATTGGGGCATGTGAACTTTCAAGCTTTGACCCTTATATCTAAAAAGGAGATGGCAGTAGGCTTAGTGTATTTGTCACTTCCCAAGTCTGTTTGTGGTGGGTGTTTAATGTCCAAGAAGTCCCGAAGACCGGTTCCGCAGAAATCAATTTTATACCCGTTCTCAAATGCAAACATCAGTCAATCGTCCACTCCTTTCTCAAACTCTTTTGTTCTTCTGTCAGCTTTTAACCATGATCTATCCATCTTTTGACTTGAACAAACTGAAAAAGAGAAATGGCACAATGATATGGTCAAAAGGACACAACTATAAAATGACACAACTACAAAAATGACATGGTCAAATAAGATGAATCCTTTTATTGGAGACATGGTCAAAACGACATAACTACAAAAACTTCAGCTACACTAACATAACAGAACAATGATATGGTCAAACCTGCAACTCCAAAAACAGAGCAGAGATGTACATTGAGCAATGATAAGAAAAAACATCTAACACAAACATAACATTGAGCTACAAAAATATAACATAACTACAAAAACTAACAACTATATTAAACTGCAATGAGTTGAGCAGAGAACATTGAGCTACAAAAACATAACATAACTACAAAAATTGCAACTATAAAAACACAAATTAAACTACATCTAAATGAGTTGAGCTAAAAATTAAATTAAAAATTAAACACAAACAAAACTAAAAATTAAACAGATATTAAACTACAGATTAGTTAACCTAGATTAGTTGAGCTATAAATTAAACAGGAATTAAACTATAGATGAGTTGAGCTAGATGAGTTGAGCTATAATTTAAACACATATCCAAAGCACAAATAAATTCAAGTAAAATATAGTCCCCAAATTACTAAACGGAGGACCTCACATATAAAATCGAAGGCTTAAACACCAGAAACACTAGAAACAAAAGAGGTTGAGTAGGTGGAATTACCTATAACGGAGGTGAGTAAAAGGAGGGAGCCGCCTCCGTGATGAAGCAGAGAGTAAGAGAGTAAGAGAGTCGAAGAGATGATAAGCGAGGAACGACCTAATTTCACTATGCAGTTATTCAGACATAATTAAAGCTCAATGACTGTGATATTATCTTAAATTTTGAGTACCGGCTTGTGTGATTTCTTGGTAAAAGATCGGATTAATTTATCAAGTCGATGAATCTCTAACTCGGTTTAGGATTTTCAAAATTTCGGGTTGTGTAATTTCCGGGTAAAAGATCGGATTAATTCATCAAGTCGATGAATCTCTAACTCAGTTTAGGATTTTCGAGATTTTGGATTGTGTGATATACGGGAGCAAAACCGAATAACTGCATCATGTCGATGAATCACTAACTCGGTTTTCCATTTTACAAGATTACGGGTTATGAGATATAAGGGTAAAAAACCGAATTACTGCATCATGTCGATCAATCACTAATTCGGTTTAGGATTTGCGAGATTTCGGGTTGTGTGATATATGGGAAAAAAACCGAAGTACTGCATCATGTCGATGAATCACTAACTCGGTTTTCCATTTTAAAAAGATTACGGGTTGTTAGATATACGGGTAAAAAACCGAATTACTGCATCATGTCGATGAATCACTAACTCAGTTTAGGATTTTCGAAATTTCGGGTTTTGTGATTTCCGGGTAAAAAATCAGATTAATTCATCAAGTCGATGAATCTCTAAATTGGTTTAGCATTTTCGAAATTTCGGGCAATGTAATTTCCGGGTTAAAAATCGGATTAATTCATCAAGTCGATGAATCTCTAACTCGGTTTAGGATTTTCAAAATTTCGGGTTGTGTAATTTTCGGGTAAAAAATCGGATTAATTCATCAAGTCGATGAATCTTTTTCTCGGTTTAGGATTTGCGAGATTTCGGGTTGGGTGATATACGGGGAAAAAAACCGAAGTACTTCATCATGTCGATGAACCACTAACTCGGTTTAGGATTTGCGAGATTTCGGGTTGTGTGATATACGGGAAAAAACTGAAGTACTGCATCATATCGATGAATTTCTAACTCAGTTTAGGATTTGCAAGATTTCGAGTTGTGTGATATACGAGAAAAAACCGAAGTACTGCATCATGTCGATGAATCACTAACTCGGTTTAGGATTTGCGAGATTTCGGGTTTTGTGATATACGGGAAAAAACCGAAGTACTGCATCATGTCGATGAATCTCTAACCTGGTTTAGGATTTGCGAGATTTCGGGTTGTGTGATATACGGGAAAAAAACCGAAGTACTGCATCATGTCGATGAATCACTAACTCAGTTTAGGATTTGTGAGATTTCGGGTTGTGTGATATACGGGAAAAAAACCGAAGTACTGCATCATGTCGATTAATCTCTAAATCGGTTTAGGATTTGCGAGATTTCGGGTTGTGTGATATACGAGAAAAAATCGAATAACTGCATCATGTCGATGAATCACTAACTCGGTTTCGGATTTGCGAGATTTCGGTTTGTGTGATATACTTATCTGGGTTATTTAGGGTACATTATATTCATAATCTGATCTTATTAATATGATATACTTATTCGTATAAATTTATCAAAATTGTAGGATAAAGTTAATTAATTGAACATATATTGTATAAGATCATATTTTTAACAATACACTCATCCGTGTAAAATTATCAAAATTATTGGATCAAAATATTATTAACAAAATATTAACATAACCGTTGTTATAGAGGCCGTTTAATTACACATATTTAGACAAAACTATTGTACCTAAATCTAACATGGTTGTTTCTTAAAAATAATTTTCACTTATTTTACTTTTAATAACAAAAACAATATTATAGAAAACTGCATTGGCCGTTAGATGAAAGCCAGCTTGCAATCTCATCCATTGGTTTAAATTTTCGTTACCCCCCAAATCATTTTTTTCTCCCCCCGTTTTTTCCCGGTGTTATAAAGTAACATTCAGCTCATTTCAGCTCATTTCATCTCCTCACAACCCATGATCACTCAACCCCAGCTTAGCGGCGATTTCAACGATTATACCCACGATCATTCCATCTCCAGCTTAGTAAGGTATATGCTCAACCCTAGAGCAAAGATTTCATAGATTTTTGGGGATTTTTTCTTGGGTGTTTTCGATTTCATAGCTTTTTATTTTGGGGTTTTTCTTGGGGTTTTTCGATTTCATAGATTTGGGGGTTTTGTGTATATGGATTTGGGTGGTTTTTTGATTATATGTATTTGGGGTTTTCATTCGATTACAAAATTTGGGGTTTTGTGTATAAAATTTTCCATGCAACAGCTCAATCGATTAAGGTTGTGTTTATTCCTTTTTATGCTATTTGTATTCATTTTAATATGGTTGTTGACTTGTTTGTTGAGGTGTTCACTGATGATTCTTGTTTGGGTGGTTGATGATTCCTTTTTATGTATTTGGGGTTTTTATGCTGTTTATATTCCTTTTTATTCCCTTTTACTGATGATTTGAGGATGTTCTGGTTGGATGATTTGATGATTTGGGTGGTCGATGATTTGATGATTGGTCGCCTTGTTTGTTGAGATGTTATATTCCTTTTTATGCTTGGTTTTGTTGTTTTTTTTTGTAATTTTGATTTTAGAAATTGAAGTTTGATAAATCGGATATGGTTAATATGCTCATATTTGCTGTAACTCGGTTTGATAAATTGAAGTTACCTGGGTTTTATATGAGTTGTAAAATTTGAGCAAATGAGACTTTTATATGTTAGCAAATGATCTAATTCAAATGTATGTAATTCATATGTTATCTGATCTAATTCATGGATTAAAATATGTTTTTTCTGACAAAATATCAAGCATATATGTTATCTGAATTGGAATAATTTTACGTGAATCTTGACTTATGTATGATTTACTGAAGATATATGCTAGTTTATGTTCTAAAACAAATAATTATTAACTAAATGACAATTGGAGACGTCTATAAGTCTTACTGGTATGCTAGTTTATATGTTAGTTTATATGTTAGCATATTTGACTATATGCTAGTTTATATGTTAGCATATTTGACTATATCCTAGTTTATACGTTTTATGTTTGTTATGTTTTATATGTTTGTTTTTCTGTGGCATATAGATTATGGCTACACCTAAAAAGACAATCAATTCAAAGAAGTCAGAGTTAATGACGAGAAAGTCACCAAGGATAGAGAAGAAGAGGAAGGAGTTTAAAAGGAACAACCGATCTTCATCCCATTAGAGTACGATGAATGTGATCAGGGGTTTAAGGAAGACAAGGTCCTGTAACAACCAGACACCCACTGAGACCCCCACCCCATCCACTTCTTCCCAGAAATCCGTAAAGAAGAATGCTATATCTGAAACCTTGCAGAAAGAAAAAGGAAGCGAGCGAAGCCTGTTACCACCACAAATGATAATCAAGGACTAAAACTGCTTAAGCGAGGCTGTGTAACCATGCATCGAATTGTGAGATGGAAGATCATGGGAAACAAACTTACAGTAACTTTTAATGGTAAAGGAGAGTCGTTTGGTCCTGAAGTGGGAGAGATGCAATCCTATATTGGGGTTTTGGCGAGAACCAAACCACCAATATGGCATGAAAGTTGGAAATATGTACCTGATGAAGTAAAGACAAAGATTTGGGACTGTGTGCTGGTAAAACAAATTAAAAATATTATGTGATTTGCTTCTTTCATTATATATTCATTTTTGAAATTGTTTTTTTTAACTTGCTCATTTTTTAAAACTGCTTATGTTGATTTGGTACTGATGTGTATCTGATATATTTTAAATTGCTCCAATATTTAGATGACTTTTGTGTTGCCTCCGTCCGCCAAGAAGTTGGTTTTACGTTCGGCGGGTCAAAAATGGAGGGAGTTTAAAAGTCGGCTGACGACACATTACATTCTCCCTTATCGAGATCAACCTGAAATGCTGGCATATCCTCCTGCAGATTTTTCATTTATAGAAAAAGCACATTGGGATATATTTGTTGCTGATCGCACGTCGCCTGAGTTTTTGGTATGTTTCTACATAGCATTTATGAAGCACTTGACGACTTGTTAAGCATTGGAACAATATATACTTACTAATCATCTTATAACCAAACTTGTGCTTTTTATGAAGAAATGTCATGATGAAGCTGTAGGAAGAAGGATGCTAAGTGTATAATCTCATCGCATGTCTCGAAAAGGTTATGCTAACCTCGAGTATAAATGGGTAAGTAATAGTGAAACAACTTAGTTATTACTCAAGTAATGTGACTGATATTTATACTATTACTAAGGAGTTCATCTACATATGAATGCAGTATCAATCTCATCCAGATGAAGAGGAAGTTGATCGATCATCAACCTGGGTCCTCACAAGGAAGGACAAAGATGGAAAATTTTTAAGTGACGTTGTTCAGAAAAAAGTAGAGGAAATTGTAAGTAATAAATTTGTGTCTTAATTCAGTTTGTTCACTACCTCGTCATTTAATTAGAACCTTTTTCCCTAAATTGTTAGCAAACTTTGAATTCCATATTATACTCCATGTACAAGTTTGACAGTTACATAATTGGATTAGTCTTTTATATGGAAATAGCACATACTGATGATATGGTACTCGTAATATTGTAGGAAAAACTGAAAAAGGAGGTTAAGGAAGGGACACTAAAAGCAGAAGGTGTTGATGATGTTTTGACCCTGGCGCTTGGTAAGCCTGAGCATGGTGGGAGGGTCCGTGGCCAAGGTGTTCATTTAAAACAGAGCATTTATTTTGATCTCCCTAGGCAAAAGAAAGCCAAGACAATGGATGAAAAGATTCAGGAAAGAGTTCAGAGATTAATGGCAGAGGAAACTCCAAAGATTATCAAGGAGAAAGATGCTTTCTGGGCTGCAGAAATGGAGAAGCTCAGGGCAGAGATTTTAAAAAAACCTGTACAACAAGATGGTAGTCCGAAACACACTTCCCAACAAGCAAGTTGTCACTCTAATGACGGGGTTGACGGGGATATAGGTGTAAAGAATCCTTATACACGTGAAGCTGCAAAGAAGAAAATTTCGGTTTAAAAAGAGGGGGGTGTTCAGAAGTTTAAGAGGATTGATACTTTGTTTATTGATTTTGCGGAGGAACATGAGGATACTCAGAAGGTGGTCGGGGAGGATGAAAATGTTAGGTTTGTTGAGGAGAAAACATGTGAGCAGGTGAAAGTGAATGCTTTAGATAATTCTTTGATGAAATTGGTTGTAGGATCGCTCAGCAACATTGTAGCTTGTGCGATGATTGATGAGGTTATCGTTCCTGAGGGTGGAGAGTAGACAATTCATGGAGTAAGACTTGGTGAAGAGAATGCAAGAGTGTCAATCACTCAAGTCATTCAAGGTGATGCCAAGATTCCCTTCCCCATCGGTGATGAAATTGTGACTGTGGAATAAGCCGTAGGAACTTTTATCCCATGGCCGAGAAGACTGATAACCTCAGGGAACAGTAACACTTCTAATGTTTTGTCAGCTCCAAAGGTCATAATCTTTTTCTATTAGTATTTTTCCTGCATGTAGTATGCATTTTATACTATTTTAACATGGTTATTTTATTGCAGAAAGGCAAGAAAAAGAAAATGAAGAAGACGTTTAAAGTGGTTGCAAATGTTGAACCAGAGTTTGTGCTTGAGATGGGTGAAAATTACCCATCTGCACTTAAGTGCTTGTGGACATGGGCACAGGGTGCCCTAGCTGATGGGAGGACTGTTTCTTTTGACCTATGCAAAGAAGCCTTTGCCTCGACAAAGAAACATGTCATTTACTTATCAATATTTATGCGGTGTGCTCTGGAGGTGAAATTTCAGGCTCTGTCATTTGCCTTTTTATTCAGTAAGTTTTGCCACATATTTAATTATTTTTTTGTAGATAGTCCCTTATCATACTCTACTCACTACTGCTCATTTTATATGTATCTTGTTAAATGACCATATCAGAAAATAGAAGATGAGCAGCATGATAAGGTTTGTAGATCGAAGTACGATTGGTGCCATCGGATGTGGTAATGCAGGCCAGAGGTCACGTGCACTGGCTGCACATTTTAAGAATGCTAAGAAAGGACAGTACTTTCTATTGCCTTACAATTCCATGTAAGTTTTAATAGAATATCCGCGTAGACATTCTAACATAATTTTGTGGTTAAACATGATTATATGTCCTGCACTATATTAGTTGATTTTTTAAGAACATCATAAGTGAAATTCAAATTTTAAGGTTAAATCAGATAATATTCAGTGAAATTCATAAGTTTAATTACTGAGTTTATAACTAGAAATGTTTGTTTTAATTTTTGGGTTGAACTTTTACAATAGGTTGATATTTAAAATAAGTGAGAATGTGTCACCTTGGATTAATTTTGGGTTATTAATGTTGGCAACATGGTGTGCATTAGTACAAGATTTGCTTGAGTACAATATTAATATTAACATGGTGTTCAATTGTTGCAATTTGAGTAGCAACCATTGTAATCTGACTGTTGCAAATCCTGAGGCGGAGATTGGCCACTACATGGACCCTCTCAAGCGTTGAATTGCTAATGGGGAATGGGTCGATGTTGTGGACAAGTAAGTTCAATTTATAATTTTTGTGCTTGTAGTCTTGAACCATCACTACACCATAAATGGCCTACAGCAACACCAAGAAAATGTTACAACAGGCCCAAAAAAGTGTTACCACAGCCAGAAAAAGGCCTAAGTTAACATAAAAATTAAGTTGCTTTTTTTCGAGTTACCTTTGGCCCCTAAGGTAACATTACTTTTGCCCTGATGTAACATTCACTTTTGTGTTACAATAGCCGTCAAAGGTAACATTAATCTATGTCTATAGTATCACAATATGTATGTTACCTTTGAACTCAGAATTTTCAAAAAAAATGGGGCCCACCAGTGGGGCCCACAGTGGTGACGTGGCATGTAGGTTCCGCAGTGGTGACGTGGCATGTGGGTCCCACAGTGCTAGCATCAAATTTGTACCTGGGGTAACACTTTGAACAACCTACTCTAACACTTTATGAAGCTACTGTAATAATTTACCAGGAAGAAAAATGAAAAACAAATATTATAAAGTGTAAAATCGATTGCAAAATTTAAAAATATATTACATTAATCTAATACATTCCAAATTTCATAATCTCAACTACATTCATAACCAGTTTACCATCTACTTAAATCACAATAAATTTAACCAATACAACCAACTAATCTACATCCCAAAACTTAATCCACTTCCTGCTAGTAGCTGTCGAGAACTTGACACGTATGCATTCATCAACAAATATATAGTTGTTACGACTGAAATGAGAAAGAAACAAAGGTTAGGTCATACAATACCCTATATATATACCCCATGCAAAAGTATTGTACTTCTATATTCTATAACAACTACTATTTTACATACCTGATGCATATATACATACAACAATACCTGCAAACTCAATGATGCCAATGTATCTCTCCATCTAGCTAGCATTTTTTGCTGCATCAACATGAACAACAGCAGTATTATCTAAAAGAATGATAAGAATCAAGTACTAAAAAATAATCAAGTATTATCATTTGTTTAGCATGGACATCCTGGTAGGCTTAGATAATCATGTAAAATTAAGCCTGGAACAAAAGTAAAACTATTTTTTCATATAGCTTGGAATTATTAATGTGTAGCAATCATATTTGCAACCAACTAATCTAAACTACACTTAGATTAGAATTAATAAATGAAGTGATCAACATTGGCTGCAAACTCAATGATGCCAATATATCTCCCCATCTAGCTAGCACTTTTCGCTGCATCAACATGATCATGGGGTATCTCTATTTGTTTTCTTTAACTTTTCTAACACTAGCAGGATAAATTTCTTATGAACACAAAGTACTAGAAAGTTGAATATGAAGTACTAACAAGCTGTTTCCGGTTTGGAGAATAACCTCAGGAGCCATCCAATATGGGGTACCCTTCATTGATTTGGCACCGGTCATCGTAGCCTATGCAGAAACACAAAATGGATTTGATATATTTGCACTTTGATACTAAGATTTTAAATAGTAAAAACAGTATAACGTATAATATAATTATAAGTGACAAGAGCATTTTCCATACCAGTTCAACAACTTTCTTAGATGCTCCAAAATCCGCAAGTTTAATGCACCCCTTATTATCAAAAAGGATATTTGCCCCCTACATATAGCATATGACTTAAGAATAAGATAAAGGAGCAGTCAAAGAAAAGCTTCTTTGCTTCCCCAGTTACAAATTTCCGAAAAACAATAAAGTACCTTGATGTCTCTCTGCATTATACCATTTTTGTGAAGGTATTCCAGTCCCGGTAACAGCTATTTTGTATATATTCTCAGAACCTGCTCGGCACATAAGTATAATAACCCTGTATAAGCTTCTACCGCAAAGATGTAGGTGAACTAAATTAAATCACGATAAATAGGAAACATTATTGGTAGCTCTTGTTTTAAATCATTATAGTTGTTTCCAGCTTAGCAATGGCCAATATATACATCCTTATGCTCTAAAAGTTCACTTATTTTGTTCATTACCAAAATAATTAGTTTCAAAACATATGTAATAAGTTTCATTCACTTACAGACTCGGGAAAAGAACCAAACTTCTCGAGGAGCGACGGGAATGATCCTCCTGGAACAAACTCTAACAAAATATTAAGTGAATCATCCTCTTTAGTAGTTCCAAGATATCTCTGGAAAGAAATGGAAAAACAAAAAAAAAGTTATCAGATACGTGAACATATGTCCACATAATTCCAAATTTACTGTACTCACAACAATGTTTGGATGAGAGAGATTCTTTAACAACTTCACTTCCTCCTCAAGTTCCCGAACATGAGCCTGTATATAAGCATGTTCATCGAACAGTGATTTACATTAGTATCAGGCTATTACTATTAGAATATTATTACGGTGGGAAATTGAAGAGAATCATCAGAGACATTTACCCTGCAGAATCTTAAAGCATACCTACTACTGTTTATGTTTCAGATTCACTAGTCATCTGCTACAAAGATATCTATGCTTGGCTGATGAACTATACATACAACAGTTCTCCGTGATGTTGGCTCTACTGCAATGGTAAGCCTCTTTCTTTGTTCAGTTGATAGATCATTTACTCGTAGGAGTCCAACTATCGCATTTCGCAGCACATCCAACTCAGCTAACTCCATCACTTCCTCAACAAACATCTAAAAAGTGAGAAAATGTTAATATATCAACCTCGTCTGATTTGGTTAGACAAATCCAAATTCTTGCTCTAGTCAAATCTACTAAATCTAACAATCAAACTAAATAATTTTTTTGACAAAAAAAACTAATTAAATTCATATAGTATAAGAACCAAGTAACAAAATAACCATTTTATGCTTACTCTACAAAAAAAATTAACTAAATTAAATGAATAACCTTATTGTAGAACGTACATCAGAAGCAACAAAAAAGAATCTTATTCAAGCGACAAGCATCTCAATATAATTATCTCTCTCGTCTGGATCTACTCAAACATCACATATTCAAAGTCGTTAGTTCTTGTAATTGACATAAAAATACTACATAAAAACATATTAGAAAAGGAATCACGTCATACTTGCATCACAAATCACATACCTAAATATAAGAGAGGGATCGAGTACCTTAATGTAGAAGGGAAGCTAAGCCCAAGCTCAGAAATTCAATTAGGACCTAAAATAAACCAAACTAAACCTGGAACAAACTGTTAAAACCAATTAATTGGAGAAAAAATCAAAAAACAAAAACCCCCAATTCAAACATGAAAAACCTAGTCTTGTTTGAAACTCGAATCGGTTCAAGAAGCCCCCATATCCATCAATCTACGAAAATCTAGCTCTTACTTGAATGAAATCGACTTTAGTATACCATTAAAGCAGAGAGAAACGCAGGGAACAGCGTAGAGAGTTGAGAGAGAACGAGCAAGAAAGGGAGATAAAGGGATAGAGGTATAAAATATTTTAACTTGCCCAAATTTTAACCCGCCTGTACAATTTACCACTTCTTTTGTATTTTAATTTTCTTTTTTTCAAATAAATTATTTATTATAAATTATAATCAAATTATTTATCATTTAAAAATAATATCACTTGCTATAATTTATAAATCCAACCAATAAAATTAATTTTATTAAATTAGTTATTTTTAAAATCAAATAATAGAATTATTTATGTTTTTTATTTCTTTAAAAGAAAAAAAATTATATATTAAAAATTATATATTATTAATTAAATATGCAAAACAAAAAAATTATTAACTTATTTGATTAAAATTATATTTTTAAATTATTAGTTAAATATATTACAAAGTTAACTAATTAAGACACAAATTATTAAAAAAATGATAATATATTATTGGTTGATACCCTATGGTAAAATAATTTCACACATGTTGCATGGTGTAACACTTTATGTCTATAGTAACATGTTAGAAAAGCTATGGTAACATCAAACATGTAATGTTGCAATAGACAAAGATAAGCATAGCTAATGTAACATTAGTTTGTAACATTAATGATCAAACTATTGCGATAGGCCATCTATGGCGTAGTGCATGAAAGACCACATATTTTTCAGTGACTTGATTTTTTTGTTGGTTTTTATGTGGTTGCAATACCATTAAAATTTACAAAGAGGATCTGAACAAGGTTGCGAAGAAGAAAATATTGTGGGAGAACATGGCGGTATTAATCTATTCTACTCATGTTTTATGTATGCCATTTAAGGACATCGTTTTACTTAGTTACTTTTTTTTAAAAAATTTCAGGGAGTTCCGGTCCAGGCAGGAAGCAAGGATTATGGCCAGTTTGTGATGCGTTACATGAAGGAGATCGTTGAGGACAAAGAACTTGAGTTTGCGGCCAAGGTGAGATTTTCACTTGTGGATTTCCGATTGACTTTATACTCTTACTCCTACAATAGTACTTGTGACTTGTCTATATTTTTTTGTCTTTTTTTCAGTGGATGCGCAGGTCAAACTTGGATTATACGGCTGATGACATCAATGAGATCCGTATTGAGTTTGCAAAATATTTCATTAAATCCCACACAAACTGGGTGTTTACAGTCAGGATCTTTTGTTGAACTAGTTACTCAGTTTCTTTTTAATTATGCAGTTGATGTTGGTTAGACTGAATTGTTCATATTTTGGTAGATTTTGTCTCAATTTATAAGTGAATTGCATGGTCTGTAGATTGGTTTTAAATCTATTTTGGGGATTTAGGTTTCCGTACATTGGTTAGCAGATTTATTTTGGTTGAGTTCAAGGATGGATACGCTATAACTTGTATTTGGTTTGATTTGAATGGATTGGTAAATCGATCAGTTTCAAGTTATGTATGTGTTTCTTTGTGTTTCTTTTGGTTGAATGGATTGGTTTGTTTTGAATGGATTGATGTTGATTGTGGGAATATCTTGTTTTAAGTGTTACTAGGGGTTTGTTCGAAAGGCGAATTTTATATAAAAACTTTTACACAACATCAGATAATTGTGTTTTCAAACAAAAAATACCATTGTACCAGATTAATTGGGACAACAATATAATATTTTCATAACAGTTGACTAAGATGATCAAATTTGCAAAAATAAGTTAACCGTTGTGTCAAGCACTTCATATAACGGTAAAAGGTTAAAAGTGTTGACTGCAGACTTATACAACAAGAGAGTTAAACTGAAAATATTGTCTAAAGAGCGTCAAGACAGTACTTAACTACAACATTGTTTAAAGGTAATGGTATAAGCTTTAAAAATAACATTGTTTCTATGCTTTTTTTACAACACTAAAATTTCAAACTGTTGTCTAAAACAAACTCATATAACAGTTTTTCTAGTTAAATGTTGTAATCAAGCTTTCAAACAACACAATCTCGGATTAACGGTCGTTTGAAAAAGATATACGGTTGATTTTTGTTACTCTAGATTGACTGTTTAAAACCGTTATGTATTATGGACAAACTATTGCCTGTAGCTTCTTCCAACAAAGGTTGTTCATAACAAAAAGTTGTAAAAAATACATTTCAACAAGCAGCTAAAACGGTTGTGTTAATCCTTTCTGGTAACGGTTAATGGCACCGTTGTCTGAAATCAATCACACGGCTCCTCGATAGTCAACAGAAATTTTATATACCATACGACCGGGAAAAACAGTTGTGGGAGCCTGAAAATCTTGTAGTGATAGTTCAACACAATTTCCTAATTTTCATATTAAAAATAACCTACTTTTATAATCAATCTAGAGAGAGAATTACATTTTACAACCCTTAAATTTGGCTAAAACTCAATTTTGTATACCTATTTTTATAAATTACAGTTGGCATCCCCAAATTTGAAATCCGTGTCAACATGCACCCTTTCTACCTAATTGTTTAGCCATAATTGTATATTTGGTATGTATTTTTTGTTTGTTGTGTTAGGGCCCAGGCCTAACAAGAGGACCATACCCATAAAATAAAGGAAGCCCACTTAGGAGTATTATAAATAGGAGAGGGGTTTTTACATATAACGGGTTGGCTAGTTAGAATATGAGTTAAGGTATAGGGTCAACAGTGGCGGTAAAATGATGGGAGTATCTCAAAGAATGTTAATGGAAGAAGGCAGTCCAAATTTTCAACACCGGAGAGAAATGACAAAGCAGGTGCCTGAGCACTACTAGAAAAAATACCTCAAACATCGGTTAAAAACTGATGTCTATGTAAAAAATGACCGATGTCTTCGCGATTTATGTTAAATGTATTTTTTCATAGACATCGGTTTTTACCCGATGTCTAAGGCAGACTTTCACAACGGTTCTGGAAAACTTCTGATGTCAAATGTCAGATTAGACATTGGTTATATATATGTAACTATTATTAAAAACCTATTTTAACATCATTTTCTTTAATATAACCAATGTTAATTTCAAAAATAGTCATCGGTTATTTATTCTAGAATTGATGTTATTACCCTTTTTACATGTGCTGATATCCCTATATTAATATCGAATATTACATAATGCATTAACTATAATTCTGAAAAAACTTGATTATCAAAACTCAACCAGTACATATATATTATTACCCAATTGAATTCAAGATCAACAAATTCTCAATGTGTACAACTTATCTCAAATACTACTATCATTCTAAGCAAACTATTCCGGTGATAAGTACAACTATTCTGAATGTTTAAAATCAACCATATTCCTAGTACTCAAGTCAACCCCTTTAATGCGGGCTAGTCTTCTTGTTATGTCAGCTCCAATCTTCTTGCAAGTCTAATCATTATCTGCCTTCTCAAGAGTACTAATCACTGCTGAAATGAATCAAACCATAACACAGGGGGTGAACAATATTATTAAATGTTTCAATAAAAAACGCTATACCGATTCACATCTTTCATAATAAATAGGAAAGACAAGCTTAGTTAATCATGTAAAAAAAATTAACCAGCAATTACCATGCTTTTGGGCCCACACTTGGTGTTACAATGTATCAAAAAGTAACAATTTTTAAAGAGGTAAGATAGACAAAAATTACACAAACAAATGCATGCACACTGAAACTACTTGGCAACATTGACATTATCATTTGCTCTTATCCTTTCACATCATAATTTATTGGAAGTAATTTAGAAAATATAAACAGAAATAATACTATGTTATCTTCAAAATTCAAAACATGGATACATAGATTGACTATATAGTATTCAATACTGTTTGCATAATATCTATAAAAGCTTACCTTCTTTCCAGTTTCATCCTGTGTGAATCTTTCATGTGGAATGTAAACACCATTCTTTTCCCTTACCGTACTGACATCTATTTCAATTCAAATACATA
The DNA here is from genome assembly GCF_009905375.1 of Apium graveolens. Taxonomy (NCBI): domain Eukaryota; kingdom Viridiplantae; phylum Streptophyta; class Magnoliopsida; order Apiales; family Apiaceae; genus Apium; species Apium graveolens. The sequence goes on from NC_133647.1 coordinate 137,382,688, forward strand.
GGCTATCAAGTATGAAACTTATATCATAAAACAAAAGAAAATCATTTTATAAACATATGTCATCAGTGGGCTAAATGACTAGCATATCGTTTCAAATTATTTTAATAGTACAAAGTACACTGCAGTCATACAGAAGGGCGAATTACTTTCTTATGTAAAATACCTGCATGGCCCCAGCACCAAGGACAAGCTGGCAAGTCTTTGTGTTATAGAACTTAAAGAGCTCTACAACACGCTGCACAATTTTGGTAGAAAGCACTGCCAAAGAATCATTCATATCAATGTACTCTGACAACATCTTCAGCAAGACTAAGCCGCTGAAAAGTAAAAATTAACAATAATTTTAGCTTAAACCAGCAAACAAAGTGGTTACATATAAAGAAATGAAGGCTCTTCGAGATAGAACTCTAACCATAAACTATAAATATATCACATTGAATACATATCTAAACAACATACATGCCAGGAATATGACGGAATAGATATAAATAACAATATTTCAATTTAAAGGAAAGCTGCAAAATTAACTGCTGGGACTAGAATATTCGTTGATGATAACAATTACATGTTTCAAAAGTATTTAGGTTTCTATCAAATAGGTCATTATACATTAATGATGATAATATTAATAATGAACAAACAAGGAAGATTTGAGGTAAATTCACGTGGTAGGAAAAGTAGCTGAGAGAACTTACCAGTTTACCATGTGATTTCCAACACCTCTAAAGGTAAGTGTTCAATCATTTTTACTAGCACTGTTAGTTGGAGCTGACAAAGTACTATCAACTGGCCCAGTTGAGGAGGAAGCATTTGGCCTGTGATTGCAGAGCTCCACGAATGCTATCATCAGCAACATCTACCTACGCCCATGTATCCTGGTCAAGTATTGCTCTTATGTTAGCCATCTACAGGTAACCGGGATATTGTTAGTTAACTAGCTATATGAGTTTACCTTCCTACAAGAATTAAACACCATTAGAAAAACACTAACTCTAGATTCATGTTGGAAATCCATAAAGGCTTTGGTCTGTGATTGCAGAGCTCCACGAAAGCTATAACCCGGTCATCCAACAATCTGTTATGCTGAAAATCTGTTATGTTTATCCTTAAGTAGCACAACCTTGGATACTTTCTGATTTTCCTGGAAAGGTGGAATTCTTTTGGTAAGAAAGATAAAACAGAAAGAAAACTTAAAGGAAGAAAAAATAGCAATGTAGACCTCTGGCTTGTTCTTAGACGATGTACATAATCTAGTGTGCTTAATGTTTCGTCTAAGCAATGGGCAGATGGATACAAACACAAAGGAACATGGAAACAAACAAAGGATAAAAATGTTGCCATATAAAACTGGTGGAGTTGCAGAAAAATCTAAAAACCAAGTATTCATGAAAGTCTTATTTATTTAGATATCATAGAATATACTCGATATTAATACAACAACGACAACAAGGATAAAAAATTTCCCCTACCATAAGCATAGATGTTCTACAATCCCATATCATCAATGAAAAATCTCCCCTACCATAAGCATAGATGTTGTAGCCGAAGGCGCCCTTTGTAGCAATATGGACTAGATCGTACCTATCATACAAAGAAAATAAAAAAAATTAGTAATTGTATTACTTGTCTATCATCTTCTAAGCAAATAATTAGCTTCAGTGATAAGACAGATGTTGTACCTCTTTTCTAACTTCCGTATCTCTGAAGGAAAGATCAACTATATCTGAAGTCGGAATAATTTTCCATGTTGGAATTATCCGAGTAAGCTTGCTCAGAGCAGAAATCACCAATCCGTTTGGCTTTACATCATCTGTAATTTGATTAAATAGAAGTTTCACGGCTTAAAACATGTACATAATGTTCTATATTTGAAGTAAAAATTATAAGCATCTATTTTTCTTTTTTCGAAATTCCTTATCCTACATGTTTATATACTGAGAAAGAGGGAGACAGGCCTGCACATAGAAGCAAGTAAAATAACACCATCCCAGAAAGCTGGTTTCTTTTTGTGTAAAAGGAGCACAACTACTCAACCCATTAATTCAAGACATACAATATCTAAAGTCAGCATGTTTAATCAATATAATATCTCATAATCTTTTTGATTATTTAAGCATAATTCTTCCAGTTTCTTATGATAGACATTATTTTCCGGTTACATGTGAAATAGAGGAAGCAACCACTGCTTAATATCAAACAAAATACCACTAATTTGTACACAAGAACACAAACCTAATTAAAGCTCACTGAATCTCAAGACCTGTTAAAAAAACCAAATAAAAATTATGAACAAACCTAATTGAGCAAATTAAATCTAATTAAACAAACAACCTTAATTGAACAAACAAACCTCTTTAGAACTTAGGGTTTCTCATAGATAGAGTTTGATTAATTGAAGGTGTTCTTCAATTTAGGATTTATTTGAAACATATGAACTCTTCCTGGACTGATATGGTGCGTGTGTGTGAGAGAGAGGAAGGTAGAGAGATGGAAGAGAGAGAGAACCAAAGAGATGGGAGAGAGAGAGGGGGGGAGACTGAGCTGAGAGAGAGCAGAAGTGAGAGAGACAAAAGGAATTTTTTCCTAAAGGGGGGAAACGGGTTTGTTTTTGGGTTAAGGGGGAATAATCGGGAAATAAAAGGGGGGAAACTTTCCGCATTTTTTTTAACTTTTTTTAGTTAACCATTGATAACGGTTGTAAACTAAGACCGATGTCTAAAAAAACATTGGTTATATCAAAAACCGATGTCTAACTAACATTTCTCATTTTTGAAAAATATGTATAGACATCGATTAATTTACTAACCGATTTCTAATAAAATAATTAACATCGGTCATTTGAGCAACCGATGTCTAAGGACCGACGTCTATTGACATAATTCTAGTAGTGGAGGCTCAAGCACCAGCAACCAAAAAGGGAAAGAGCATCCAGAAGAAAACCAATCTGAAAGCAAAGTCAGTGTTTCAGCCTCAAACATTGTTGTTCGAGCAAGAGGACATTATCTCGGTAGAAAGACCAACTCAGTCGGATCCTATCGATTGGAAAAAATAACCGAAAGGCCGTGAGAGGACTCTCATCGAAGCCTCTACCGGATAAAAGGTTTTTTCCAGTGATGTGCGCTTATATCTCGATAATAAAGATCGAGATAAAAGCAAAGGTGAAGAAGATGATGACATAATAGATCCACGCGAAGATGACGTAGAGCTAAAATTGCTTTAAAAAGAGCATAAGTTGACTACTGAGAAGTAAGGCATAAAAAAAAATAATGCGCCTACATCGTGAGTTCTCTGAGGTCTTGGAAGATTGCAAGTCCCTAGAATTTCAGACCGAGGAGTTTGACTCCACATGGTTCCCATCGAAGCAGTCGGCATTCTCTGAATCTCAAGAATTAACATGATCTCTTTGCTCAAAAAGGAAGCAGGAGAGGGGGAATGATGATGACGCTTCCGAAGAGGATGAGAGTCATCACACGAGTTCAAAACGTTGTGAGACCTCAACACTCAAGAAGCTTGCAGATGACCTTTCTCTAATAAAATCTATATTCGAACACAGAGCGGGGCCATCAAAGTTGAAAGAGATGTGTCCTAAGTCCAATCATGTATGATGATTTAGGAATAACTTTTATGTCATCTGTTTTGATTCCATTGATATTAATAAAAGACTTGTTTTTGTTTTATTGCGGGCTTTATCTATTTAAGTGTTTAAATAAGATATACCATAGTTTAGAGTAAAGCTTTTTATGGATTATGATGAGATCAAAATAATGAGACCTAAAAGATGATAACTCTGAACTTAAATATTTCCTGGTCGTAGGATTACTAACTGGTAATTAGTAATCCGTAAAGATCGGTATATACTATGCTTGTTTCATTATGAAGGATGTCTGTTCTCATAGACATTTGTGTGGTGATACTATAGCTAGTATGTAGGTGCTTCTTATAGAATAAGTACACTGAACATGACTCACACAGCTGAACAACTGATGGAGTTCACTCACGTGTCAGCAGATGTTCACATAGTGATAGTTGTACAAGTATCCTTAGACTTGAGGTCATCATAGTCATCTTGTATACATTGAACTATACATTGGTTTAGTTCTTAGTCTCTAGGGACAATAATAAGGGCTCTACTGGGTGTATGAATTTGTACACGAAGATAGTGTATGATCAATAAAGTATCTACCCCTTCTAGTGAAAGGAAGAGAATGTTCAATGCTGATACACTTATGCTAGTTCAGGAATCTCTGGCCAGAATGAATGAAATTAGAAAGGAGTTTCTAATTCACATTAATTAGAACTAAGCATAGTGAATGGGAAAACATATGATTAAATAAGATAGGCTTGACACAAGTTCCATGCCTTGTATTTAATCATGAGATTACAGGGTAGAAGGAATTAATTGTACGGTAACTATTCACTGAATAGGTTCTTGGTATTCTAAGTAGTGAATTCGTATTATCCGGATAGTCGCGATATGCTGAGAAGTATCTCTCACGATGTAGAATAAACATGATTAATTTATTAATTAATTAATCATATTTAATAAATTAGAGAATTTATATAAATAATGATAAAATAGTTTTATTATTATTTATTTCTACTATCGGCTTAATATTGAACCTACAGGGTCACACCATAAAAGAGAATGATTTAATGGTGGAGAAATTAAGTAATAATGGCTGGTAATTATTTATTTGTGAAATAAATAATTATTTAATAAATTTAATAATTGATTAAATGATATTTAATTAATTATAAATTAATTAAGAAAAGTTCTTAAAATAATAATTAAGAAATTAATTTTGGGAATTAAATCAAGTGAGAGAATTATTTTTTTAAAGTGTTTTGAGAAGGGATTAATGATTAAAAGGTGTTTTAATTATTAGTTAATTGGTTAATAAGAATAATCAATTAAAGGGTTAATAATATTAATATTTTATGGGAAAATTTTCAGCTGAAAATTTTGCCTATAAATATACTATTATAACCCTAATTTTGTCTCAACCTAAAAAAGTTAAGCAAACCCTAATTCTCCCACCCCTTCCTCATCCATTACATTGATCTCTTGGTGGATACCGGTGGAGTGCTTCACACTTGAGGAGCAGCTGCTAGGGATCTCCGCTCATCGTTCTTGGATTGCTTTTAAAGGTTAGAAATCGATCCCATATGATTTAATCACGATTTGTATGCCTTTATTTGGATTTTATATCAACAAAATTGTTTTACCATGCTTCTCTGATGTATAAAATCATATAATGGTATCAGAGCTTAGGTTGTATGCATATAGATCTGTGATAAAAATTTCAGAATTTTATGATCTTGTATGAATTTATTATAATTTTTGCAAGTTATATCATGGATTAATTATGATAGATTAGAAATTGTTTTGACTATAGATCTGGGTTCTACAAGTGTTGTAGATCGTCTGGGTATTTTTTTCATAATTTTTTGATGAGTGGATTAATTATTATAATTTTTCGAAGTTGTTTTAATTAAAATTCGTAATTAAATATGTATATGTATATATAATCTGTTATATATTTATATGTTGTCACCTGCTGTAAATTAAAGAGAAGACAGTACCGATGTTGATGGCGGCACGGCCTCCAATGCTTTGTACGGCGACGGCCGCGGTTTAAAAAAAAATCGGCTGAAGTCAGGAAAGGGGAAGGACCGCGCGGATGGCTAGCGCGCGTGAGGGTCACGCGGTCCAGGGCCACGCGCGGCGGGTGTCAGACACGCGTGGTCAACAGTCAACGCTTTGTGCTGACGTCATGCTGACGTCATCAAATGACGTCATGCTGACGTCAACTCAGCGTTTGGGGCACGTGAGGCGTGTGTGCGCGTGGGGGAGCGTGGCTGACTGTTAGACACGCGCCTAACAGTGTGTGAGCGCGTGAGGGCACGTGGCTGACTATCAGACAAGCGTCTGACAACGCGTGTGCGCGTGGGGGCACGTGGCTGAGCTTCTCGGGGCGCGTGAGGGCGCGTGAGGGCGCGTGTCGTTAGATTTATCTTTTCGAGATGCATTTAATGGTATATTATATTGTATTTTCTGAAATTGTTTCGGACTGTTTATAGCTAACAGTAGTGTATTAAAGTTGTTTTTAACTGTTTTAATTACTTTTAAATGCCTCATGTGATACATAGAAATGTATAATACTTAGACTAATATGCTACATGATTTAACGTGCCTACCTTTACGTTTATTCATGCTTATATATGTGATATATACTTAACTTATCATGTGATGATAGCTTTAGGTGAACTTAATTAACATAAGGCGTATGTTAGACAATCTAGTATATTGAAATTGTTTCATGACCTTAATATAAATATTATGAATACAATCATGAGATTCTTGTTTTTATGAAACATGTAATTAAATATGAATTTTTAATATTGAGAGAAAGGATGATTCTTTCAACAACAAATTTCTATCTGTAAGAAAGGGGTATTAAGTGACGCCTCTGGACAATGCTCCCCCCGATCTGGGAATTATCTGATGGAATGTAGTATCCCTATTCCCACTAGCATTATGAATGCTTAATTTTCACTTAGGGGTTGTATAAATTAGATAAACTAGTGGGAGCCACTTATGAATAAAGACCTGATTCATATAGTGTTTTTGAAATGAAATTGAATATTTGCTAAGTGTTGTTATGTGTTCATCATTTACAGATTTACTATATACGTTATGTCTTCTGCACTATCACTCCGGAGTATACTAGATGCTCACAAGTTGACTGGTCCTAATTTTGCTGACTGGTTTCGAAACTTGAGAATTGTTCTCAGGGTTGAGAAGCTGGAATATGTGCTTGACTCACCTAAGCCTGCTGAACATGCTAGCGATGCACATAAAGATGAACATGTTATGTATCGTAAGTGGATATATGATGCAAATGTTGCTCAATGCATCATGCTAGCTTCCATGAACATTGAGCTACAGAAGCAGCATGAGCATATGGATGCTCACACTATCCTTATGCATCTATAAGAGTTGTATGATGTGGCAGGGAGGACAGCTCGATATGAGATATCGAAGGAGCTGTTTCGTTATAGGATGTCTGAGGGATCATCTGTGAATGACCATGTACTTAAGATGATCAATTTGATTGAATGTCTTGGACAACTTGGTTTTGCCATGGATGGGGAGCTGAGCCAAGACTTAGTCTTGCAATCACTTACGGCTTCATTCTCGCAGTTTGTTGTGAACTTTCACATGAATAAGCTGGATGTCAGCCTGCCTGAACTCCACAACATGTTGAAGACTGCGGAATCGAATTTCCCCCCTAAGAAGATTTCTGTTCTTCTAATTGGTGAAGGATCCAATCCTAAGAAAAGGAAGAAGAACCCTTCCAAGAAGAAGAGAGTAGGTGGGAAAAAGATGGTTCCACCAAAAGTTGAAGACCCAAAGAGCAAAGCTGTTTGCTTTCACTGTAATAAGGTGGGGCACTGGAAAAGGAACTGTAAGGTTTACCTTGCAGAATTAAAGAAGACGAAGGGTGGTGAGACTTCCGCTTCCGTTTCAGGTATGTTCATGATTAAATTGAATATGTCATTAAATCAAATTTCTACTTGGGTATTAGATACCGCCTGTGGTTCTCATATTTGCAATTTGTTGCAGGGACTAAGGAGAAGTAGGACTCTTGAAGAAGAGGAGGTGATTCTACAGATGGGAAATGGAGCAAGAGTTGCTGCTGAAGCTGTAGGATCATTTCATTTACATATGCCTTCGAGCAAGACTATTGTTTTAAATAATTGTTATTTTGTTCCCTCGATTGTGAGGAATATTATTTATATTCCCATGTTAGACTTGGCTGGATTTTTGTTTGTTATTCAGAATAATAAATGTTCAATTCTTAGAGATAACGTTCTTTATGGAAGTGGTATTTTAAATAATGGTCTGTATGTATGTGATGTAGAGCATAATTTACTACAAATTGAATATACTAATAAAAGAAAAAGGGATGATGAAAATCTCACTTTCTTTTGGCACTGCAGACTTGGTCATATTAGTTAAAATAGACTGCGGATATTGCATAAGGAAGGGTTACTTGACCCCTTTGATTTTGAATCATATCCTACATGCGAGTCTTGTCTATTGGGTAAAATGACCAAATCTCCATTTAGTGGATATGGAGAGAGGGCCGCAGATTTGCTAGGATTGGTACACACAGATGAATGTGGACCAATGTCTATGCAAGCCATGGGTGGATTATCATACTTCATTACTTTCATAGATGATCGATCTAGATTCGGATATGTGTATATGATGAAACACAAGTCTGAAGCCTTTGAAAAGTTCAAAGAATATAAGTATGAAGTGGAGAAACAAACCAAACATAGTATTATAACTCTTCGATCAAATCGAGGTGGTGAATACTTGAATGGAGAGTTTCTAGCTTATCTCAAAGAAAATGGTATAGTCTCCCAGTGGACTCCTTCATATACTCCACAGTTGAATGGGGTGTCTGAAAGGAGAAATCGAACTTTGTTAGACATGGTTCGGTCCATGATGAGCTATGTGAATCTTCCAGTATTCCTGTGGGATAATGCATTGGAAACCTCAGCATATTTACTGAATAAGGTGCCTTCCAAATCTGTTCCTCAAACTCCATATGAGATATGGAAAGAAAGGAAACCGAGTCTTAAACACGTTAAGATTTGGGGATGTCCAGTTTATATCAAGAAAGTTAACCTAGATAAGCTGGAATCTCGATCCGTAAAATGTAATTTTGTGGGATATCCTAAAGAGACTTTAGGGTATTACTTTTACACCGATCATAGGGTGTTTGTGTCCAGACATGCTACCTTCTTGGAAAAGCAGTTTATCCTTGAAGGAAACAGTGGGAGCAAGATTGAACTTGATGAAGTTCAAGAAGCACAAACTACTACGGTTCAAGTGGAAACACTTATTCAGACTGAACAACCTTCTGTGGAACAGCCCATTCGTAGGACAGGGAGAGTGTCTCGCCAACTCGAGAGGTATTATAGCCTTGTCATTGAGAATGAAAATGAGTTTTCAATCATTGATGATGATGACCCTATGACCTATAATGAGGCTATGAGTAGTGTTGACTCAGAGAAATGGTAAAGTGCCATGAAATCCGAAATGGAATCTGTGTATACCAACCAAGTATGGACTTTAGTTGAAGCACCTGAGGGTGTGAAGCCTATTGAGTGCAAATGGGTATACAAAAGAAAGATTGGAGCAGATGGCCAGATGGAGACCTATAAGGCCAGGCTCGTGGCAAAAGGATTCAAACAAAGATAAGGGATTGACTTTGATGAAACTTTTTCACCTGTAGCCCTGTTAAAATCAATTCGAATTTTGCTTGCGATTGCTGCTTACTACGACTATGAGATCTGGCAAATGGACGTGAAAACGGTCTTCCTCAATGGGAAACTTGAAGAGGAAGTGAATATGAAGGGAAATGAACACCTATTGTGTAAGCTACTGTGAACCATATATGATTTAAATCAAGCTTCTCATAGATGGAACATCCGTTTTGATGAGATAATCAAAGAGTTTGGTTTTATCAAAAACATAGATGAACCATGTGTCTACAAGAAGGTTAGTGGGAGCGCGGTAATATTTCTTGTATTGTATGTGGATGACATACTTCTTAAAGGAAATGTTTTGTGACGCTTTCATCTGATTAGAGAGATTGTTGGAAGAGGAGATGTCAACGTCAAGAGAGTTGACACACATAACAACATAATAGACCCTTTAACAAAGCCACTTTCTCAAAGTCACTTTGTTCATCATAAAGACAAGATGGGTATTAGATACCAGTGTGATTGGCTTTAGTACAAGTGGGAGATTGAAAGAGATGTGTCCTAAGTCCAATCATGTATGATGATTTAGGAATAACTTTTATGTAATCTGTTTTGATTTCATTGATATTAATAAAAGACTTGTTTTGGTTTTATTACGGGCTTTATCTATTTAAGTGTTTAAATAAGATATACCATAGTTTAGAGTAAAGCTTTTTATGGATTATGATGAGATCATAATAATGAGACCAAAAAGATGATAACTCTGAACTTAAATATTTCCTGGTCGTAGGATTACTAACTGGTAATTAGTAATCCGCAAAGATTAGTACATACTATGCTTGCTTCATTATGAAGGATGTCTGTTCTCATAGACATTTATGTGGTGACACTGTAGCTAGTATGTAGGTGCTTATTATAGAATAAGTTCACTGAACGTGTCAGCAGATGTTCACATAATGATAGTTGTGCAAGTATCCTTAGACTTGAGGTCATCATAGTCATCTTATGTACACTGAACTATACATTGGTTTAGTTCTTAGTCTCCAGGGACAATAATAAGGGCTCTACTGGGTGTAGGAATTTGTACACGAAGATAGTGTATAATCAATAAAGGATCTACCTCTTCCAGTGAAAGGAAGAGAATGTTCAATGCTGATCCACTTATGCTAGTTCAGGAATCTCTGACCAGAATGAATGAAATTAGAAAGGAGTTTCTAATTCACATTAATTAGAACTAAGCATAGTGAATGGGAAAGCATATGATTAAATAAGATAGGCTTAACACGAGTTCCATGCCTTGTATTTAATCATGACATTGCAGGGTAGAAGGAATTAATTGTATGGTAACTATTCACTGAATAGGTTCTTGGTATTCTAAGCAGTGAATTCATATAATCCGGATAGTCGCGATATGCTGAGAAGTATGCCTCACGATGTAGAATAAACATGAGTAATTTATTAATTAATCATATTTAATAAATTAGAGAATTTATATAAATAATGATAATATAGTTTTATTATTATTTATTTCTACTACTGGCTTAATATTGAACGAATTATGAAAAGTTCTTAATATTATTAATTAAGAATTTAATTTTGGAAATTAAATCAAGTGAGAGAATTAGTTTTCTAAAGTGTTTAGAAAAGGGATTAATGATTAAAAGGTATTTTAATTATTAGTTAATTGGTTAATAAGAATAATCAATTAAAGGGTTAATAATAATAATATTTTATGGGAAAATTTTTAGCTGAAATTTTTTCCTATAAATATACTATTATAAACCCTAATTTTGTCTCAACCTAAAAAAGTTAAGCAAACCCTAGTTCTCCCACCTCTTCCTCCTCCATTACATTGATCTCTTGGTGGATATCGGTGGAGTGCTTCACACTTGAGGAACATCTGCTAGGGATCTCCGCTCATCGTTCTTGGATCACTTTTAAAGGTTAGAAATCGATCCCATATGATTTAATCATGATTTGTATGCCTTTATTTGGATTTTATATCAAGAAAATTGTTTTACCATGGTTCTGTGATGTATAAAATCCTACAAAAGTAGCATCCGAAAGCCCCCTCTCAGTTCAAATTGAAAATGCCAAAATTAATAGGGACTTGAAAGTGTCTACTACTGACTCCTTTGACGGATCTACAGACCCATCAGATATCATCAACTTATTTGATGGAAGAATCGACTTCTTTGAAATAGCGTGTTGTCGGTTCTGCTCTAATTGCCTTAAAGGCACATCTTTAAATTGGTTTAATAATCTCCAACCCGGATTAATTGATTCTTGGTCTATCTTGAAAAGCAAATTCAGAACTCGTTTATCTAGCAACAAGCGGGATAAAAAAGTAACGGCCTCACTAATCACAGTTTATCAACGTTCAAATGAAAGCTTAAGGACATATTTGACTCATTTCAGAGCTCACGTTGTACTGACCTTGCAGATCCATTGGCTGTCAACTATCATATAGCGGGTATTGACAGGTCACGACATAGTCAACTCCTTGAACAACTCTTTGAGAAAGAACCTAAGACTTTGCAAACAACCATCAAGATCCTTGAGTATAGATTAACCCTCCAAGAAGCTGTAGGGAGCATCCAACACTCTCGATCTTCAAAAGTCCAGCACAACATAAGCCCACGAAGATCTAGGGATTACGAGAAGAGAGAGTATTGAAGCCCTAAGCAATCAGGAAGCGTTCGCAGTTTTAGAACTGTACAAACCTCTTTACCACCATGATCGTTTTAAAGGCATCGAGACGCCATTACCCAAGCGTCTGCACATCGTGACAGCAAGAGATGGAACCCTGAAACTAAAGTGCATCAGGAACTCACAAAGCTGAATGCCGTCAGGCCATAATCCTGGATTTCTTGAAAACAGATCGTTCTTATAGGCCCCCGAGGCCAATGAACCCGAACAGACCTCCAAGAAGCAAATACTGCGAATATCACGAGGATACGGGCTATGAAATAGAGCGTTGCTACAAACTCACCAATCTTATCGAGGAAAAAATATGCGATGGTAAGTTAGCCCATTATGTGGATAACAGTCAGCCACGGCGAGCGTCACATCGTGATCCTGACAGAGTCATCGATGTTATTTCAGGAGGTTATTCAGCTGGTGGATATTCTAACAATTCAAATAAGTTGTATGCTATAGATGTTTGCAGGATCGACTCAAAAAGGCCTCGCAGGAACCTGACCCAAGTCATCTCTTTTTCGGACAATGATTACTCCAATGACATCATTGAAGACCACCATGATGCCTTGGTCATAAGAAAACTTTCCTCCTGATAGGCCAAAAGAGCATTTGGAGGGATTCAGACGCATATTGTGAGCTCTAATCCTCGTAAATATCTCAACGAGGTCGGCGATATGGTCTAGGGACTTAATGGACTTGAAAATCATATCGTCTATATACTCTGTACATTTCAGCCGATTTGCGGGGCAAAGATGGTGTCCATTGTCCTTTGGAAGGTTTCCCCCGCATTGAGGAGACGAAAGGGTAAAACTTTATAACCAAGAATGCCTTTATGAGTAATGAACACCATATGGTCTTGATCCTCTTTTTCTAACTTAATCTGATTATATCCTGCAAATGCATCCATGAAAGAAAGTATGTCATGTCCTACTGTTGAATCCATAAGTTGGTCAATATTTTTTTGGGGATAGAAGTCTTTTGGGCAAGCCCTATTTACGTTTGAATAATCGATGCACATCCTCCATTTTCCATTGTTTTTCTTAATAAACACAGCGTTGGCTATCCACTGAGGAAACTAGACCTCTTTGATGAACCCTGCGGTGAGAAGTCAATCGATCTCAACGTTTATGGCATCTTATTTCTCTGTGGAGAAGATCCTTTTCTTTTGCTTCACATGGCGAGCCTCCGATGAGATATTCAATCTATAGAGTGATATCTCTATTGGAATCCTTGGCATATCTTTTGGATCCCATGCGAAGATGTCCGTGAAGCTGCGTAGCATTTGTATCAACTGTCCCTTGATATCTGGAGGCAATATTTTTTCTATCTGGACTTTCTTATTGACAGAGTTCTTGTAGAGTTCCACTTCCTCTAACTCCTAGTTAGGCTCGCAACTATTGTTTTAAATATTTTGACTATTTCTCTTGGATCGACCTCTATGACCTGATGAACCTCTGAATTTTGTGAACTGTGTTTCTTTGGTATAGAGTTGCCGAAGTAGCTTTGTCGTGAAGTTCATTTTCTGATGGGCAATAGAAATGATTGTTTTGAGTGGACCTATCGCGGTTCACCCTATAATGGCATTGAAGCTTGAGTTAATAACATGAAATTTGATAATTCGCCAAATTTGGCATGGATGGGACCCAAAAAGCACCGAGAGGTCGATGACTCCAACAAGTTTGACCTCATTTCCTGTAAAGCCATAGAGCGGGTTTCCCTTTGCTTTGTCGAGCTTTCTATCTCCCAAATCCATTCTTGAATAAGCAGAGTAATATAGAATGTCCAGAGAGCTACCATTATCCACCAAAATTTTTCTCACAATGTTGGTTCCTCAGTCAGAGCATACCCAATATCAGAACTAGCAAGAAAGTCCTGATTGAAGTGAAGTTCAGATGGGGCTTCTGACTTGCTAAGAATAGCAGAGAAGTTATTAGGAACAAACGTAGCTCCATCAAAAATTATGTCCTTGGGTGCCATGAGAAATTCGTGAGAAAGAAAATTGCCTGTAAGGTGTTTGATAGAATGTATGTATGAAAAATCGTCAGTAGATGAGAGAGAATAAAAGTAAAAAGAGAGAGATAAAATATGAAAGTAAATAAAAGATTTTATAATATTTTCTCTCTTTTACTTATACACAGTAGAAAAAGTAACCGTTGAGACACCTGTCAGATATGCAGCAGTAAAAGATAATTAATGGGCACGGGTATTCAGTAATCATTACTTATCACATGCAGTTTTTCAAGGAGAAACCGTTCCACTTACCAAGTAATCCCATTAATCAAGGTAGTTCAGTTTTATTTTAAATTTTAAAACTGTTCCCACTGAATAAATTTTTTATCACTGCGTGACCAATATTCTGTAAAAATATGAACAATGAGAGAATGACCATTAATAAACCAAGTAAACAAATACTTCCACGTCAGAATCAGTATTGATTTGTATCAAAGCTAAAAAGGTCATCAGAATATGGTTAGTATCAGGATTTAAAATGTATCAGAATATCAAACGACTCAGAGAAAAAATCTTGCATAAATATAAAATTTCATTGATATATTGAGCAAATACATTTCATGAAATTTAAATTACATGCTTAAAAGTACAAGATTGTCCTAAGCTACAAATCCTAACATCAATAGCTTTAGTCCTAAGCTAAGAAGCCAGACAAAGCTAACGGTGAAGAGAAACAGATAGCTGCAATTATTTCTTCTTCCTACTCTCAACAAAAAGAACAGCGAGATGAATTATTCGCTCTTGCTGTCGGAGAGCTTCTCTCTGTTCCTCTTCCAGATGCTCAAGATGGCGATGATAGTCCATGTAGAAGAACAAGAGGTCTGTGAGGAACTCTTGGGGAATTGAGTCCCAGATTTCATCAGGAATGGCAGTGACATGCCATTCCTGCTGTCATTCAGTACACCTCAAATTGATAGTGAAAGTGTCATAGATGAGAACTAAGTTAAAGTGAACCATGTTTGTGATGAGAAAAAAAAATGAGTTTTGAGAGAAAATGAGAGATGTGTTGGCTGGAATGAGGTGTTGGTTTATATAGCCAATAGAATACCAAGAGACGTAAGGAAAATTGAATGGTTACAGGTAGAAATAATTCTACCTCGTCTCCCTAGACTGATGAGAATAATAACAGCCATTGGAAGTTTAAAACAGGATTTAATGCGCACACGAAACAAGTAAAAATAAATGTGCATAGACGAGTACCACTAACCCAAATTATGTTGACTGTTAATATCTCACCCAAACATATTCTGATTTTAAATAAGACTGTTTCAAATTTTAACCACAAATAAGTCAAGCAAAGAATCAGAGTTTAATATCAGAACTTAGACTTATATCAGAACTTAACAGTCATCAGAACATGATTTCTTAACTCAAAAAGTAAATGCCTATTTCTGTAATTCTTCACACAAATTCTGATTTCGTTTCTTCAGAACTTAATCATCAGAACTTCCATCATTACTTGTCCTCATAATTTATGCAACTACACTTAAACGTTCATCTAAAACAACATTTATCACCACAGTAATTTTCATTATTCATATGGAGTGTATGTGTGTGCAGTAAGCTAAATATCAGATAAAGATTAAAGTCTGATTCACTTCAGTACATCTTAGGAATAAGGCAAAACTAAGAACTTTGCTTAAAATCTGTCATGATTCTGAACTCTACTTTAGAATGAGTTCATGCATGAGTCCACCTCAACTGTTTTGTGCTCATTTTATGCATCTTTTGAAATTCCATTTTACAGTGGCTTCTCAGTGTAAGTGAGTCACGACTGCTTATCAGAATTTATGCTATTATCAGAGTATTTCTCTAGTAATCATAGAGTGTGAAAAGTCACCAAAAAAATATTTATTTTGCTTTTCTGATGCATATTACTTAATACCAGCAATGCACTTGGGTCTTCCCTTCCACATTTTTACTCTAGATCTCAAAGGAGTACCTGATTTTTAATTTCTTTTTCTTTTTCTTTTGGTAAGTGAGCTTTATCAGCACTTAGTACATCCATCAGATTTACTAACATCAGAACTTAACAGATAAAAAGCACTATTCCAGTTTGTGACTTAGTAATGAGATACACAAAGTAAACTTCAACTAAGCTCAGTATCAGAATTTGCTTGTGTTAAGAGATTTCCACATGAATAATTACTTCAAACATGGGATCTTTAGTATATTAAAGACTACTAGGTCAGCATCTAGCATAGTTATCCTCATCGGATTGAATAGTCACAGAAACATTCATCTCACTATCAGAGTTTAGAAATTCACATCAGACAATAATCAGTACTTAAGCAATTTTCAATTAAGCACAAAATACACAAAGATAGTAATATCTGTAAATACTGATCATAAAATCTGATGCATCAGAACAAAAACTAAGCAGATTTAGAGAAAGAACCTGAAACCATGCCAAGTTCATTTACCAATCTTGTAAAAGTAGCTTCACACAGTGGTTTTGTGAAGATATCTGCTAGTTGTTGATCTGTTGGAACAAAGTGCAATTCCACTGTATCTTCATCCACATGTTCCCTTATGAAGTGGTACCTAATGCTGATGTGCTTTGTCATTGAGTGTTTAACTGGATTACCTGTCATAGCAATAGCACTTTGATTATCACAGTAAATAGGGATTTTAAAATATGTTAACCCATAATCCAGTAACTGATTCTTCATCCAAAGAATCTGTGCACAACAGCTTCCTGCAGCAATGTACTTTGCTTCTGCAGTTGACGTGAAAATTGACTTTTGTTTCTTGCTAAACCAAGAAACCAATCTGCCTCCAAGAAATTGGCATTTTCCACTTGTGCTTTTCCTGTCAATTTTGCATCCTGCAAAATCTGCATCTGAGTAACCTATTAGTTTAAAGTCTGATTCTCTAGGATACCACAATCTCAGATCAGTTGTTCCCTTAAGATACTTGAAAATTCTTTTCACAGCTGTTAAGTGAGGTTCTCTTGGATCTGCTTAAAATCTTGCACAAAGACAGGTAGCATACATGATATCAGGTCTACTAGCAGTTATATAGAGTAGTGAGCCAATCAGACCTCTATAATCAGTAATATCTACTGATATACCAGTATCCTTATCCAATTTTGTTGCAGTGGCCATGGGAGTGGATGCACTTGAACAATCTTGCATTCCAAATTTCTTCAGCAAATTTCTGGTGTACGTGGTTTGACAAATAAAAGTGCCTTCTTCATTCTGCTTGACTTGAAGGCCCAGAAAATAGCTAAGTTCCCCAATCATACTCATTTAATATCTTGACTGCATCAGTTTGGCAAACTCCTTGCAAAGTCTGTCATTTGTAGAACCAAAAATGATATCATCAACATATATCTGTACCAAAAGTAAGTTCTTTCCATGGTTGAGGTAGAACAGAGTTTTGTCAATAGTTCCTCTGTTAAATCCACATTCCAGAAGAAACTGAGCTAAAGTCTCATACCATGCTCTTGGAGCTTGCTTAAGGCCATAAAGTACTTTATCAAGCCTGTAGACATGATTTAGAAATTTGGAATCTACAAAGCCTGGAGGTTGTTCAACATATACTTCCTCTTCCAATTCTCCATTGAGAAAAGCACTTTTCACATCCATTTGAAAGACAGTAAACTTCTTGTGAGCAGCATATGCCAAAAATATCCTTATGGCTTCCAATCTAGCAACTGGTGCAAATGTTTCATCATAATCAATTCCCTCCTGTTGAGAATATCCTTTTGCAACCAGCCTTGCTTTATTCCTTGTAATTATGCCATCACTATCAGTTTTGTTTCTGAACACCCACTTTGTACCAACAACAGATCTGTTCTCTGGTCTTGGCACTAGGGTCCAGACTTTGTTTCTTTCAAATTCATTTAACTCTTCCTGCATTGCTTGCACCCAATCAACATCTTGAAGAGCTTCTTCCAGTTTCTTTGGTTCAGTCTGGAAGAGAAAAGAATTATAGAGACATTCCCTTGAAGTAGCTGTTCTAGTTCTGACACCTACATCAGGATTTCCAATAATTAAGTCAGGTGTATGTGATTTAGTCCACTTCCTTGCAGATGGAAGGTTTTCTCTAGAACTGGATGCTCCCCCATGATCCATGCTATCTTCATCAACATTTTCTGATGCTCCCCCTGAAACTATGCTCTCTGAGTTGGATCCTTCAGAATTTAAGTTATCAGATCTATCGGAACTTGGCTTATCAAAACTTGATGAATCAGAACTTGAAGAGCCAGTTTCATGTTCTGATGCTTCTTGAGATGTGGTTGTATCTTCAGTATGCTCCCCTTGCACAGGTGCATCTTCCTTTATCGTAGTCACCACAGTTTCAATAACATCATAGTTTAATCCATCAGAGTTTGCAGTATCAGGATTTAGACTGTCAAGATTTTCAATATCAAAATTTAAGTCTTCATTTTCAAATCTCAGCTGATCATGATCATTGAAATCTTCAAGTCCTGTAATCTTCTTATCATCAAAGGAGACATTGATAGATTCCATGACAACCCTTGTTCTTAAATTGTAGACTCTGAAGGCTTTTGTGGAAAGTGGATATCCAACAAAAATTCCTTCATCAGCTTTTAAATCAAATTTGGATAGCTGTTCAGGGTGAGTCTTAAGAATAAAACGCTTGCATCCAAATACACGAAAATACTTCAGATTTTGGCTTCTTTTTCTTCACAATCTCATATGGTATCTTTCCATGCTTGTTAATGAGTCTTGCAATCTGAGTAAAACAATGAGTTTGCACAGCTTCAGCCCAAAAATAGGTTGGTAGCTTTGCTTCATCAAGCATTGTTCATGCAGCTTCAATAAGAGTTCTATTCTTTCTTTCAACAACTCCATTTTGCTGTGGAGTTCCAGGAGCAGAAAATTCCTGCTTTATTCTATGGTCTTTGCAGAACTCTTCCATGATCAAATTCTTGAACTCAGTGCCATTATCACTTCTTATTATTTTCACAGAATCTTTGACCAATTTATCCAGTTGCTTGACATGATCAATCAAGACAGATGCAGTTTCACTTTTTATGTGCAAGAAATACACCCATGTGTATCTGGTGAACTCATCCACTATGACCATAACATATTTCTTCTTTGCAATATACATGACATTCACTGGACCAAATAGATCTACATGTAGTAGGTGATAAGGCTCAAGAATTGATGATTCAGTCTTGCTCTTGAATGAAGATTTTCTTTGTTTAGCCTTCTGAAAAGAATCACAAAGGCCATCAGGAGCAAATACTGATTTTGGCAGTCCTCTCACAAGATCTTTCTTGACTAGTTCATTTATATTGTTGAAATTTAAATGAGAGAGTTTCTTGTGCCAATTCCAGCTTTCTTCAATTGATGCTCTACTTAACAGACAGATTGCAGAACCATCAGTACTTGTTGAAAGCTTGGCTTCATAAATGTTACCATGCCTGTATCCTTTCAGAACAACTTTGCCTGTAGATTTGAATACAACTTCACAGTGTTCTTCAAAGAAATCCACATGATAACCTCTGTCACAGATTTGACTAACACTCAGCAGATTGTGTTTAAGTCCTGAGACTAGAGCTACTTCTTTAATGATGACATTCCCAATATTGATATTGCCATATCCCAGTGTTTTTCCAATGTTGCCATCTCCATAAAAAACACTTGGGCCAGCTTTCTCCACAAAGTCTGATAGCAGGTGTAATAACCCCCAAAATTTTCAACTTTTTTTATAACCCTTGTGAATAGTGTTTTTGCTGAATGAGAGAACTTTTCATGCCACACTATGTAGGGGTTCTATTATGGATATTCTGAGATTTTATTAGTACTCTATATGGTATATGAGTGTATGTAAAGATCGTCAGAATCCAATTCCGAACACTTTGGTTTTTCCCGGAAACACACTAGATACGGAGAGAATTGAGTATAAGGTAACAGGATAAAAAGGATTTAAATTAAAGGATTATAATAGAGGATCATAAAAAGGAATATAATGTATTGAGAAAGGTTAAGGGAACCTAAGTAATAAGATCCCGGGTGTGATCCTTCAAACGATAAACGAAAACGAAAGTTAAGCGAACCGTATAACAGATCAGCGGTCATTAGGCAAACAATTAGGAAGTTAAGCAAAGGGATTAGAGAGAGTGATGTCACCCAACCAATGAGAAGAGGACAAGGAGGGAAAGATGACATCACAACATGACATAGGCATGACATGGGAAGGAAGGAGATGTGGTGGATTTTTAACCACACAAAATCAAGGTTAAATTGGTAATTAACCAAAAAACAAAACAAAAACCAAATCAACCAAGCCAAATAATTCATTCTTCATCAAAATCAAAAAGAAACCAAGGCATTGCTCTTCATTTGCTCTCGGCTTTTTGACATTTTAAAGGCAAGAAATTTCAAAATCAAAGATCCAAGCTTCCTAAATTGGTGAGTTAATTCCCTAATCATCCTTATGCATAGTTAGGGCTATATCATGAGTTTAAGCCATCAATTCTTTCTCAATCTTCTTCATCAAATCAATGAAGAAGACAATGAATAGTGTTTTCAAGTTTTTAACTTGAAATTTTTCTTGTTTTCCTTTAAGATCCAAGCATCCCTAAGACTTCTCAAAGCTTCTTAAGGCTTCCTAGCTACTCCCACCACTTCAAGGAAGGTATATCATCTCCAAACCCTAGATTCCTATGTATTATAAGATGCTTTTGATTATTATGGTGATATTGTAGCTTAATGTTTGTGGTTTAGAGTTTGGGTTGAAGTGGTATTGAAATGGAATGGTAAATCTTGTTGTTTTGGTTAAAAGAATGTAGTATAGTTAAATTCAAGCTTAGGCATAAGTATGAATATTAAAAAATTGAATTGATTGGGGCTGTTATGATGTGATAAGGATGGATGTTGGTTGTATGATTGATGTGAGGTTGAATTGGGATGGTTTTTGAATGGTTTAAAATTGGGAAATCGCGTAAATATAGCCGTCGTAACGTCCGATTTTCTTTAGACTGTTTTTGTGCATAACATTAGGACCCGAGAACCCCCTGCTAGATTATGACCATTGCCATGTCTAGATAGCTCGTGTTACGAGCTTCGTTTTGATATGTAGTTCGTTCGATTCCGATGCACGGTTTAGGAGAAACGACCGTTTCAAGTAACGGCGTTTCGCGAACGAACCTTTTCCCCTCGCCTTACTTTGAAACATAGGTTAAAGACCAAAAAGGGTTAATTAATGTATGAAACATTTATGGTAAGTGTGTTAGGTAGTTGGTAAGGCACTCACGAAGGAATCGCCTTAAAACTCATAAAGGTTAAATTTTTAAAAATGGTGGAGCCGAGGGTACCCGAGTGACTTAAGAGAATCAGTAAGCGCAAAACAAGCGTTAGAGTCTAAGTTAGTTAAAGTATAGATGTACAAGTGACTTTGGTTTAATTCCAACTTACTTGTTGTTTATAGGCTACCAGACTCGTCCCGAGCCTTTTATCACCCCAAGTCGCTCAGGCAAGTTTTCTACCCGTTATACTGTTGTTGTGATGTATATATGTATATGCATTATCTTGCGATAGATGCATATTGGTTAATCAGCAAATGTTGCGATATATTGAAGCATGCTGATATGTTATATATATGCATGCCTGTTTCGTATTCTTGCCATATATATCTGTTGGTTCAGTTGATAATACCTATGCTAGTTAATAGCGGTAATTTGCATATACCCTTAGTATAGAGACCCAAAGGTGAAAACATTTTCTAAAACCGGGAGTCGAGGATCCCGAGTAGATTTTATATATATATATATTTATATATATATATGGTTATAGTTTTCAAAACTAATAATCGAATAAGGGTTATTCGATAACTTTATATTATTTATTGAATATTATTTTGAATATTATTGGAGGGCTTATGACTCCTTTATATTATTATTGAATATTACTTGGATATTCATTCGAGGATGTATGACTCCTTTATTTTATGAATATTATTTATAATATTCATTCGAGGTATTACGACTCCACTTATTACTGAAATATATTCTTTATTTCATTAAAAAATAAGGTGTCAATAATCAAACTTATTTTCGATTATTCAAATAAAGATAGTACTTTTATATAAGTATATCTTTGGTTATTTAATATCCATTTCAAGTATAAGTTTTAATACTTCTACTTCGATTATTTTTATAAGGATTATCTTTATGAGAATATTATTTAAATAATAATATTCAGACATTTTCTAAATATATTGGGACTGATTTACTTCATTAAATCAGCATTACTCCAAACACTCTTTAAAGTGTTTTCGAGCCTTCAAAATGATTTTTAAAAGTTAGAGCGGATCCCAAAACTCATTTTTATATTTAAGATCTTCCTTTTAAAAAGGGGATTTAAATACTCGCTCAAAACCTGAGGGATCGAGCTCTATGGTGTATTTTGTATTCGCAACAAGGTTGCAGTTTTGGTAAATGAATTGATTACTTACCCAACGTTCGGGAAGTAAGTCCATCTATTGAGTCGGCATAAGCAACATGGGCTCAGTGGGCGTCCATGATAGTGTAAGTGGCTCAGTGGGAGTCCATCAAATGCATAAGTGTCTGAGTGGCAGTCCAGCATAAGGTCCTATTGCGACCAGGGTGATGACCAGTGGGGAATTCGTCCATCTACTAGTAGAAAAGGTTACTTATTGGTATCTTTGCCTGATCAGCAAGATACCTGGTTTATGCCAAAATTCTTATCCTTTCCAAAATTCATTGGATATTTCAAACTCTGTTCATATTTTACATGACAGAGGTTTTCAGGAAATGTATAAAGAAGATGTATATGTGGATATATATATATATATATATCAGAACTTAATGAAGTATATCATAACTTCATTTCCTTTAATAATATTTCAAAGATTTAATCTATTCAAATCTTGTCTTGTAGTCTCATCTATGTGATGAACTGTTGAAAGCTCATTATACTTTGAACAGTGGTAGTTCAAGTAGCTTTATAAATGATATAAGTGTAGTGAAGTATCTGGTAACTTCATCCCTTGTTTTTACTTATATCTAGTAAGTAATTATCTTACACATGATAAAAGATTCTAGTAAGTATCCAATTAGATACATATATTGTTGTTATCACTATATATTATCTTGCGAGCTGTAAGGCTCACTCTTGCTTTATTTCTTCATCACACAACAACAGTTAGGAAAGATGGCCAGACTCCAGCAGACCCAGTGCAAGCGCGTGGGAAGCGTCCCGCATCTTCCCGATGATGTTGTAGCTGCTATAGCTGCAGAGGTAGATCTATTGGTAGACCAGGCACTCTACTTTTGAGAATCAAATTATGTATAATTATAACTTGTGGCAGATAATGGCAATTAACTGTAAATTATCAAGTAATCATTTTGGGTTGTAATAACTTTTAAATTGTGGATTCAAAGACTTGTACTTATTTCAATTTCATCTCTGAGACTATAACGGGTTGTGGTGTGTGTTAGTGTGGGGTCACAGCATAAGGTTATTTATTATTAATTAAGTGAAGTGATATTGTGGAAAGAAAGATCGTGATGACCCGGATCCCCGACCCCGGATCTGGGGGTGTTACAGAAATGGTATCAGAGCCAAGCGTTATAAACCTCAGAGATGATGCGACGATATAATAATAAACTCACAAAGATAATAAGAACTCTTGCCAAGTTCATGGTCGGACTACTTAAAGTAGCACTGACAGTTAAAACCCTTACGGGAACCCTTATAAGTATCATGATAGTAACTTAGCTCGTTTAATGTGTAGGCGCCGGAGATAGAGGACCCTGAGATGTTCGAGCGTGAGCATGATGAGGCACTGCTAGATGTTGAGGATCAGGAGGAGCCTGAGATGGAGGAGGATGAGGAGGACCCCTCAGAGGAGTCAGAGACGGAGGTCATTGCTATTTCAGATGAGGAGGACCCCTCAGAGGAGTCAGAGACAGAGGTTATTGCTATTCCAGATGAGGAGGACCCGGATGAGGTCCCAGTAGCTGAGGAGCGTGTTGGACCTATGGTAGTGTATGCTGGTACCCCTTTACCCACACTTCCGGTGGTCAGAGCCCCTACCCCTCCACCACTATCTTGGATTCCCGATGATGACAGCTCAGAGACCCATACTTTTGAGCCTAGGCAGACCGAGGAGGCACCCTCAGCGGCTCCGGATTCACCACCTCTTGACCCTGCCCACAGGCAGTCTTCGTTAGCTCATGGTTATGTTCAGGATGTTCTGAGGACCCGAGTGGCTGTTGCCGAGGGCCAACTGGATGAGGCCAGGAGGGAGTTGGATGCGGAGAGGGCGGGTAGGCGTACCCGAGCTTATGAGACTAGGGCTTCTATACCCCGATACTTGAGGAGGGAGCTTACGGGGATAGAGCTCACATCCCGAGCGAGACTCAGATCTCTTCAGGGGGACAGGCATGGTAGGATCTCCAGGCGGCAGGCCGACTATATTTTTCGTCGTGCGATGGAAAGGGTATGGGAGCTGACCTGCTCCGGTGTGTGATTCAGGATTGATGATGGAATAGTCTAGTTATCTAGTTAGCCGAGGCCTTAGTAAGAGCCAATTTTCCGGGATAGTTGACTTGTATATAGCATCTCTTTTTCTGACTAGACAGATAGACTCTTGTGTATCACTTTTGGGACAGATGACTGTAGCACTGTTGTACTTTTGACCAGATCAAACTATGTAATTCTCGCATTATGTATATATTTGTTTCCTTCGGTTCAGTTCTTTAGTGACGAGATCACTGTTTTTATCATTATTATTAATGCACTTCGTATTAGAACTGTCATAAAATAATAGAATTATGATATACGTTCTCCCCATTATGAAGCTGTGCAAGGCACAATGTTGTATATGATTGTGACCTAACGTTGAATTTCCCAATAATTTTTTTTATTATCAGAATCATGCCGCCAAGAAAGATTGGAACTAGGGCGAACCCTGGATCTGAGGACCAGGGAAGCCATAACCAGGATAATAGGAACCAGGAATACAGTGAAGAGGAAGATGAGGATTATGTGGAACAGGATGACTCCCTGTATGAAGAGGACGAGGAAACATATGATGTTGAGGGATTTGAGATAGAGGCTGAAGAAGGAGAAACTGAGGTTGAGCAACCAGTACCAAACCCAGGCATGGATCCCATGGGCCAGTTCATGCAACTCCTAAGGCAGAATTTGGAATGTCAACCCAACCCACCCCCTCAAGGAAATAACAATACTGTGGCAAACTCTTTCAGGGCTTTTAAGTCCCTTAAGCCCCCTGAGTTCCATGGATCAACCGACCCAGTTGAAGCAAGGGCATGGTTAAAGGAAATGGAGAAATCCTTTGAGATCTTGAGTACCGATGAGGCACAGAAGACTGTATTTGCTACCTTCCTTCTGAAAGGAGAAGCTAACTACTGGTCGGAGGCCAAGAAAAACATGGAGACAGATGCTATTATAACCTGGGAGAGATTTAGTCAGTTGTTTCTGGGAAAGTATTTCCCGAGGTTTATGGAAAACCAGATGGAGCTCAAGTTCTTGGAGCTAAAGCAGAATAATTTATCGGTAGCAGAGTACGAAGCGAAATTTACTGAGTTATCAAGGTTTGTGCCGGAGTTTGTGAGCACCGAGGAAAAGAAAGCTAGGAGGTTTCAGCAGGGACTGAAACTGTGGATTCAGAATAGGGTGGCAATCCTTGAGCTTACGGACTATGCCACTCTGGTGCAAAAGGAAATGATTGTAGAAGTCGGAAGTGAACAGATGCAGAAGGAAAGAGAGAAGAAAGGAATAAAGAGGAAAAGTATGAGCATGGGTGGAGGTTCCGCAGGAAGGAGCTTCCCAACTAGATTTAATCGAGGAGCAGTGTCCCTACCAGGAAGGAACAATGGGTTTAAGCGGCCAATAAGTGTGAGTGTGAGCCAGGGCGGCCAGAAGTCAAGAATGTCCTATCCCAACCAGTCTCGACCCCCATTACCAGCCTGTAACATATGTGGAAGGAATCACACTGGGGAGTGTAAAGGAAAGCCAGTAACCTGCTTTAAGTGCGGTCGGGAAGATCACTATTCAATTAAGTGCCCATCATCAACCCCTGCCGTCATTCCAACCACCACTTGTCATCAGTGTGGACGCCCGGGTCATTGGAAGAGGGAATGCCCAATGAACAAACCAGCAGCTTCGGGAGCAAGCAGGGATGCTTCTAATAAGCCTCCTACTGCAAGGACTTTCAACATGACAGTCCAGGATGCTATAAAAGATTCAGATGTGATAGCAGGTACCCTTTCTCTAAATTCAGTCAGTGCAAACATTTTATTTGATTCGGGAGCAACTAAATCTTTTATATCAAAGGACCTTGCGCGTAAGTTAAGACTTAAGGTTGAACCCTTGATAGAACCCTTACAAGTAGAAATAGCCAATCATGAAATTATTCCTGTTAACCAGATTCACCCCGCCTGTGAGATAGGCATAGGAGAGCAATCTTTTAGTGTTGATCTGATTCCTTTTAAATTAGGGGAGTTTGATGTAATTTTGGGAATGGACTGGCTATCTAGCAATGATGCTCAGATAGACTGTAAAGGGAAGAAAGTTAAGCTAAATATCCCAGGGAAGAAAGAAGTTATATTTAGAGGAAAGAGGCAGACGCAGAAATTTTTGACTATGGCCCAGGCCAGAAGGATGCTACGAAAAGGAAATGAGGCCTACCTAGCCTATGTGGTGGACACGCAGAAGGAGGTGCCCAACTTACAAGATATTCCAGTAGTCAATGAATTTGAAGATGTATTCCCACAAGACCTTCCGGGATTACCACCCGATAGAGTGATTGAATATGGTATTGAGTTGGCCCCAGGGACGGCGCCAGTTTCAAAAGCACCTTACCGGTTAGCCCCGTTAGAAATGAAGGAATTAGCTATCCAATTGTAGGAACTCTTGGATAAGGGTATGATAAGACCCAGTGTGTCTCCATGGGGAGCACCAGTTTTATTTTTTAAGAAGAAAGATGGGAGCATGAGGCTGTGCATCGACTATCGAGAGTTAAACAAGCTAACCATAAAGAACAGGTACCCATTACCTAGAATAGACGATCTATTCGACCAGCTAAAGGATGCTATTTATTTTTCCAAGATCGACCTGAGAACTGGATATCACCAACTAAAGATTAAACCCGAAGATATTTCCAAAACAACATTCCGTACCAGATATGGGCATTATGAGTTCTTGGTAATGTCCTTTGGATTAACCAACGCCCCAGCGGCTTTCATGGATTTAATGAATAGAGTATTTAAGAAGTACTTGGACAAGTGTGTGATAGTTTTTATCGATGATATTTTGATCTACTCAAGGACTGAGGCAGAACATGCAGAGCATTTGAGGATAGCTCTAGGAATACTCAGAGAGGAACAGTTATATGCCAAATTCTCGAAGTGTGAGTTCTGGCGGAATGAAGTACAGTTTTTAGGACATGTGATCAATAAAGAAGGAGTATTGGTCGACCCCTCCAAGATAGAGGCGGTCTCAAATTGGGAAAGGCCAAAAACACCCACAGAGGTACGGAGTTTCATAGGATTGGCCGGCTACTATCGTAGATTTGTACAGGACATTGCGAAGATCGCAGCCCCTTTGACACGACTTACTCGTAAGACAGAGAAGTTTGAATGGACGGAAAAATGCGAGAACAGTTTTCAAGAATTAAAGAAAAGGTTGATAACGGCTCCGGTGTTGGCATTGCCAGACGGAAAAGGAGATTTTGTGATATATAGTGACACGTCGCACAAAGGATTAGGATGTGTGCTTTTGCAGCACGGTAAAGTGATTGCGTATGCGTCGAGACAACTGAAGGAATACGAGGTTAGATATCCTACTCATGACCTTGAGCTCGCGGTAATAGTATTTGCCTTAAAAATTTGGAGGCACTACTTGTATGGAGAGAAGTGCGAGATTTTCACAGACCATAAGAGCCTCAAGTACATATTTACGCAGAGAGAGCTCAACATGCGCCAGAGGAGATGGTTAGAACTAATCAAGGACTATGATTGTGAGATTCTCTATCATCCAGGGAAAGCCAATGTGGTGGCTGATGCCCTTAGTAGAAAGGAAAGACTCAGAATGATAACGACTTCGGAAGAATTGATAAGGGATTTTGAGAGAATGGAAATAGAAGTAAAGGTAACCGGAACCAGAACTGAAAAGCTCTTTGAGATCTCAATGCAGCCAGAGTTATTGGAAAAGATCAGATTGTGCCAAGAGAAAATAATGAATGAAGGCAGAGAGTCGATGACTGGAGAGGAGATCCATACTGAGAAAGATGATAAAGGGATAATGAGGTACTCCTACCGGATTTGGGTTCCGAATGTTCAAGAGCTTAAAGATGAGATATTGGATGAAAGCCATAGTTCAAGGTAATCCATTCACCCGGGAAGTACCAAGACGTATAGGGATTTGAAGGAATATTACTGGTGGCCCAACATGAAGAGGGACGTAGCAGAATGGGTAAACAAATGTTTGACTTGCCAAAGGGTAAAGGCAGAGCACCAGAGACCTAGTGGACTCTTACGACCCCTGGAGATTCTCGAATGGAAATGGGAACAGATAGCGATGGATTTTGTTGTAGGCTTGCCAAGGACGAAAGCCAATCACGACGCCATTTGGGTAATTATAGACCGACTGACAAAGTCAGCTCATTTCATTCCTATCAATGAGAGATACACAGTCGATAGACTGGTGGACATTTACCTTAAGGAAATAGTGACGCGACATGGAGTCCCAGCGTCCATTGTCTCAGACCGAGACCCCAGGTTCAACTCCAGATTTTGGAGGAGCTTTCAGGAATGTGCGGGGACCAAGTTAAATATGAGTACCGCGTACCATCCCCAGACGGATGGGCAGAGTGAAAGGACCATCCAGACACTAGAGGATATGTTGAGAGTCTGTGCAATAGACTTAAAAGGGAGTTGGGATGATCACTTATCGTTGATCGAGTTTTCTTATAACAATAGCTTTCATGCTAGCATCGGAATGCCGCCTTATGAGGCCCTGTACGGAAGAAGGTGTCGATCTCCCTTATACTGGGATGAAGTGGGGGAGCGGAAGATGCTCGGACCCGAAGTGGTCCAAAGGACCAAAGATATAGTGGATCTTATCAGAGGGCGACTTGTAGCAGCCCAAGACAGACAGAAGAAATATGCAGACCTAGCCCGAAAGGACAAGGAATATGAAGTAAGGGACTTAGTACTGCTAAAGGTATCCCCTTGGAAAGGATTAATGAGGTTCGGAAGGAAAGGAAAACTAAGCCCAAGATACATTGGACATTTTGAGATATTAAGACGGATTGGAAAGTTAGCTTACGAGCTAGCCTTACCCCCCAACTTGCAACAAGTTCATAATGTGTTCCATGTGTCAATCCTAAGGAAGTATCATCGGGATGCCAGACACATAGTGGAGTACGAGCAGGTGGATATGCAGCCAGATCTAACTTATGTGGAGAAGCCAGTAAAGATTATAGATAAGAAGGAGCAGGTACTTCAGAACAAAGTGATCAAGCTAGTCAGAGTACTATGGCAGAATCATAATATGGAAGAATCAACTTGGGAACTAGAGAGCGCAATGCTAGAAAAGTACCCCCATTTGTTTTCTATTTGATTCCGGGGCAGAATCCTTTTAAGGAGGGGACACTGTAATAACCCTCAAAATTTTCAACTTTTTTTGTAACCCTTTTGAATAGTGTTTTTGCTGAATGAGAGAACTTTTCATGCCACACTATGTAGGGGTTCTATTATGGATATTCTGAGATTTTATTAGTACTCTATATGGTATATAAGGAAGGAGATGTGGTGGATTTTTAACCACACAAAATCAAGGTTAAATTGGTAATTAACCAAAAAACAAAACAAAAACCAAATCAACCAAGACAAATAATTCATTCTTCATCAAAATCAAAAAGAAACCAAGGCATTGCTCTTCATTTGCTCTCGGCTTTTTGACATTTTAAAGGCAAGAAATTTCAAAATCAAAGATCCAAGCTTCCTAAATTGGTGAGTTAATTCCCTAATCATCCTTATGCATAGTTAGGGCTATATCATGAGTTTAAGCCATAAATTCTTTCTCAATCTTCTTCATTAAATCAATGAAGAAGACAATGAATAGTGTTTTCAAGTTTTTAACTTGAAATTTTTCTTGTTTTCCTTTAAGATCCAAGCATCCCTAAGACTTCTCAAAGCTTCTTAAGGCTTCCTAGCTACTCCCACCACTTCAAGGAAGGTATATCATCTCCAAACCCTAGATTCCTATGTATTATAAGATGATTTTGATTATTATGGTGATATTGTAGCTTAATGTTTGTGGTTTAGAGTTTGGGTTGAAGTGGTATTGAAATGGAATGGTAAATCTTGTTGTTTTGGTTAAAAGAATGTAGTATAGTTAAATTCAAGCTTAGGCATAAGTATGAATGTTAAAAAATTGAATTTATTGGGGCTTTTATGATGTGATAAGGATGGATGTTGGTTGTATGATTGATGTGAGGTTGAATTGGGATGGTTTTTGAATGGTTTAAAATTGGGAAATCGCGTAAACATAGCCGTCGTAACGTCCGATTTTCTTTAGACTATTTTTGTGCATAACATTAGGACCCGAGAACCCCCTGCTAGATTATGACCATTGCCATGTCTACATAGCTCGTGTTACGAGCTTCGTTTTGATATGTAGTTCGTTCGATTCCGATGCACGGTTTAGGAGAAACGACCGTTTCAAGTAACGGCGTTTCGCGAACGAAACTTTTCTACTCACCTTACTTTGAAACATAGGTTAAAAACCAAAAAGGGTTAATTAATGTATGAAACATTTATGGTAAGTGTGTTAGGCAGTTGGTAAGACACTCGCGAAGGAATCGCCTTAAAACTCGTAAAGGTTAAATTATTAAAAATGGTGGAGCCGAGGGTACCCGAGTGACTTAAGAGAATCAGTAAGCGCAAAACAAGCGTTAGAGTCTAAGTTAGTTAAAGTATAGATGTACAAGTGACTTTGGTTTAATTCCAACTTACTTGTTGTTTATAGGCTAGCAGACTCGTCCCGAGCCTTTTATCACCCCAAGTCGCTCAGGCAAGTTTTCTACCCGTTATACTGTTGTTGTGATGTATATATGTATATGCATTATCTTGCGATAGATGCATGTTGGTTAATTAGCAAATGTTGCGATATATTGAAGCATGCTGATATGGTATATATATGCATGCCTGTTTCGTATTCTTGCCATATATATCTGTTGGTTCAGTTGATAATACCTATGCTAGTTAATAGCGGTAATTTGCATATACCCTTAGTATAGGGACCCAAAGGTGAAAACATTTTCTAAAACCGGGAGTCGAGGATCCCGAGTAGATTTTATATATATATATATTTATATATATATATGGTTATAGTTTTCAAAACTAATAATCGAATAAGGGTTATTCGATAACTTTATATTATTTATTGAATATTATTTCGAATATTATTGGAGGGCTTATGACTCCTTTATATTATTATTGAATATTACTTGGATATTCATTCGAGGATGTATGACTCCTTTATTTTATGAATATTATTTATAATATTCATTCGAGGTATTACGACTCCGCTTATTACTGAAATATATTCTTTATTTCATTAAAGAATAAGGTGTCAATAATCAAACTTATTTTCGATTATTCAAATAAAGATAGTACTTTTATATAAGTATATCTTTGGTTATTTAATATCCATTTCAAGTATAAGTTTTAATACTTCTACTTCGATTATTTTTATAAGGATTATCTTTATTAGAATATTATTTAAATAATAATATTCAGACATTTTCTAAATATATTGGGACTGATTTACTTCATTAAATCAGCATTACTCCAAACACTCTTTAAAGTGTTTTCGAGTCTTCAAAATGATTTTTAAAAGTTAGAGCGGATCCCAAAACTCATTTTTATATTTAAGATCTTCCTTTTAAAAAGGGGATTTAAATACTCGCTCAAAACCTGAGGGATCCGGCTTTATGGTGTATTTTGTATTCGCAACAAGGTTGTAGTTTTGGTAAATGAATTGATTACTTACCCAACGTTCGGGAAGTAAGTCCATCTATTGAGTCGGCATAAGCAACATGGGCTCAGTGGGCGTCCATGATATTGTAAGTGGCTCAGTGGGAGTCCATCAAATGCATAAGTGTCTGAGTGGCAGTCCAGCATAAGGTCCTATTGCGAGCAGGGTGATGACCAGTGGGGAATTCGTCCATCTACTAGTAGAAAAGGTTACTTATTGGTATCTTTGCCTGATCAGCAAGATACCTGGTTTATGGCAAAATTCTTTTCCTTTCCAAAATTCATTGGATATTTCAAACTTTGTTCATATTTTACATGACAGAGGTTTTCAGGAAATGTATAAAGAAGATGTATATGTGGATATATATATATATCAGAACTTAATGAAGTATATCATAACTTCATTTCCTTTAATAATATTTCAAAGATTTAATCTATTCAAATCTTGTCTTGTAGTCTGATCTATGTGATGAACTGTTGAAAGCTCATTATACTTTGAACAGTGGTAGTTCAAGTAGCTTTATAAATGATATAAGTGTAGTGAAGTATCTGGTAACTTCATCCCTTGTTTTTACTTATATCTAGTAAGTAATTATCTTACACATGATAAAAGATTCTAGTAAGTATCCATTTAGATACTTATATTATTGTTATCACTATATATTATCTTGCGAGATGTAAGGCTCACTCTTGCTTTATTTCTTCATCACACAACAACAGTTAGGAAAGATGGCCAGACTCCAGCAGACCCAGCGCAAGCGCGTGGGAAGCGTCCCGCGTCTTCCCGATGATGTTGTAGCTGCTATAGCTGTAGAGGTAGATCTATTGGTAGACCAGGCACTCTACTTTTGAGAATCAAATTATGTATAATTATAACTTGTGGCAGATAATGGCAATTAACTGTAAATTATCAAGTAATGTAATAACTTTTAAATTGTGGATTCAAAGACTTGTACTTATTTCAATTTCATCTCCGAGACTATAACGGGTTATGGTGTGTGTTAGTGTGGGGTCACAGTATAAGGTTATTTATTATTAATTAAGTGAAGTGATATTGTGGAAAGAAAGACCGTGACGACCCGGATCCCCGACCCCGGATCTGGGGGTGTTACAGCAAGGCTTTATTTCCAATCATATGTCCTGAACATCCACTGTCCAGAACTAGGATGTTTTTCCTGTTGCTCTACAATCACAAAGACCATTAATGATTAGTTTTAAGGACCCAGACTTGCTTGGATCCTTTGGCTTTATTAAGTTTGTTAATATTTGCAGCGGATTTAGCATCAGAGTTTATGTTAACATTTTTCTTATCAGCATTTACACTATCAGACTTTGTATCAGAACTTACACTAGAAGGAACAATGCTAACTTTCTTTAAAAAAGGTTTTATTTGATAATAATCATAGTACACACTATGATATTCCTTACAAGTATAATTGGAATGTCATAAACTACCACAATGAAAACAAGGATTTTGTGGCCTATATCTAACAGACTGACTCTTAACTCCTGACTTTGAAGGTAAGGAGTTTATTTTCTTATTCTTCCTATAAAAAGAAGCCAGATGGTTAGAACTTCCACAGTTATGACATGTTTTTCTAGGAGCATCAGGAACAGGCTTATAATTATTGCTTTTATTCACAACTTCCTTTCCGTTCCTATTTTTCCTAGGTGACTTTACCTTTTTTACATTCTTAACATCTTTCAGCTTATGCTTAAGCTGCTTCTTTGTCATTAGGCCTACGTTAACTTCAGTTGTCTTTTCCTGTTTTAGTTTGTCAGAAGTTAATACCTCTTTAACTTCTGATTTCTCAGTATCAGACTTTACAGCTTCAAACTTAACAGGTTTTAACTTTGGCTTTTGTTTAACAACTATAGGCTTAATCTCTACAGTTCCGTTATCATTCTTATCATCTCCATAACCTAAGCCCTCTTTCCAGTTTCCACTACTTAACAAATTCTGAGTTGTTCTGTTAGAGTTAGTCCAAATCCTGATAATCTCTCTTTCCTTTTCTAACTCAGATTTTAGAGATTCATTAATTTTAAGTACTTTATCCCTAATATAGAAAACATCATCTCTATCTTTCTGAGTTTGATGGAACATGACTAACTCTTTTTCTAAATAATCATTCCTCTTTTTACAAGCAAGATTTTCAGAAGTTAATCTTTCACATGTTAATGTTTGATCTCTATAACTAATGAACATGGTTTGAAGATATCTTCTCAACTCATTAATGTCATAAGTATGAAAGGCATAAGTAGTTTGAGGTACCTTTAACTCAGCAGCTTCAGAACTGCTATCAGCATTTGCCATCAAGGCATAGTTCACCTCACTTTCAGAATCTGAAGTGTCTGTCCAGCTTTTCTTCTTTGTGACAAGAGGCTTGCCTTTGTCACTCTTCACTTTCTTGCAATCAGGAGATATGTGGCCTTTCTCACCACAGTTATAGCATTTGACATTTGTGTAATCTCCTCTGTCAGACTTCCTTCCTTTGCCTTCAGATTTTCTGAAATTCTTCTTATCAGAACTTGCACCTTTCCTGGAAAACTTATTTCCCTTCCTAAACTTTCTTTATACAATCCTTGTGATTCCTTTCACCATAAGAGCACACAGCTTCATCATCTCTTCATCAACATCCATCTTAGGCAAGCTTTCAGTTTCTGAGTCATCATCACTATCAGAACTTGATGACTCAATATCAGACTTTGTGATGAGCGCTTTTCCCTTGCCTTTCCTTGAGGTAGCTTCCTTGGGGGATTCTTCCTCAGCCTTAAGAGCAACTGCCCTTGACTTTCCTCATTTCCTCTTGCTTCTTTGTTCCATCTCAAGTTCATGAGTCTTGAGCATCCCATAAATTTCATCAAGAGTTGTTTCTTCAAGATTGTATTTGTCTCTTATAATTGTGGCCTTTAAATCCCGACTTTTAGGAAGAGCTAACAGGAATTTAATATTTAAATCTTCAAGATCATACTTCTTATCAACTAGTGAAAAATCATTCAAGAGTTTGACAAATCTGTCATATAAATCAGTCAATGACTCATTAGGCTTTGAGTCAAAGTGTTCTTACTCTTGAGTGAGTATTGTCTTCATGTTCTTCTTAATCGAATCAGTTCCCTGGCACCTTGTCTCCAAGGCATCCCATATCTCCTTTGCAGTCTTGCAGTTAATTACCATGTTTGACATTACATTATCAATGGCACTATGCAGCAAGTGTCGTACCCTAGCATCCTTAGCAATTGATGCAATATCTTCAACAGTGTAATCACTCTTTTCCTTTGGTACAGACTTTGTTGCTTCACCTGCAACTACAATAGCGAGTTTTGTTGGCTTGTGAGGTCCTTCATTGATTCTGTCAAGATATTCTAGATCTGTAGCTTCCAGAAACATAGTCATTCTCACCTTCTATATGGGATATTCAGATGGTTTCAGTATGGGAACTCTAATAGCCTCATATCGACTATGGATTTGATTCTTTGAAGGTTCTTCAGTTTTGGTGGGCTTGGTTAGAGTTTCCGCTTCAGACATGATTGTTTTTGGATCTTAAACTGTTTGTGTGTTAACAGATAGGCTCTGATACCACTTGTTAGGTCACACACACTGTAGAAGGGGGTTGAATACAGTGTATAGCACAATCAAATCGAATTCAAAGAACACAAGTAACAGAAAACAAACTTTATTAAACTCTGTTACAATGTAGAATTGTCCTCTCTCAGTGATGAACAAATATCACGAGAGCTGCTAGGGTTACAATCAATAATATTCTTGATAATGATAACACTTATAGTTTAAACCCTATGTCTGTGTTTATATATTACACATTTACAAGATAATCGCTAATTGATATGGAATATAATTCTGCTTTCTAAAATATATCAATCAGATATCTTTTCTTCCAAGTATTCTATTCTTCATAGAATTCCTTCGTCATGCATATCTCTTCTTGCGTTTGTCTTTATCTTCTTTCCTTTCAATCAGCTGCCTTCCTTATCTGAAAGTTTTCTTTAAGTCCTGATATTATCTCCTGATAATTATCTCCTGAACCTTAAGTACTGATAACTTAAGTTCTGACTTCAGTATAAGTGTTGATTTCAGTTAAGTACCGATTTGTCCTGTTTAAGTAAGATCTGAAAACTAAACACAAATCATATTAGACATGAAATTATCAAATATATCTAACAGATCTATTCAGAATCTCTGGTACAAAGACTTCTCATTACAGTCCAATGATTACTGAAGGTGATGGAAGAGAAATTTCTATGCTGAAGAATTCTGCTAAAGTGGAAGTTATTCTGAAAGGAAGATGTTTATGTTATAATGAAAACTCTTCACATCCTAAGGTTATCAGACTTGGTGATGGACTTAAAAGAACATCCATTCAAGCTCTCAGAATAGCCATTTATCAAATTGGTGACAGTAAAGAAGAAGAACTGATGCAGGTCAAAGCACGGTTAGCTGAAGTTCTGAAGAAAGCTGAAGATAATCTGATAAATGATTTTGTTAAGAATCATTATGGATTCAGATTGATTCAGTGATGTTGTTAAAGCTGGATGTTTTGTAAGTTATAATTTATAGTCTTATTAAACTCTTATTGAATTTGAACTTAAGTGTTTTTGACATCATCAAATCTATTAACTTGTACATTCTTGCATAATTACAAGTTCGGGGAGATTGTTGGATATATTTGAGATGTCATGTCTAATATGTTTCATGTTTAGTTTTCAGATCTTAACTAACAGGAAATATCAGTTCTTACTGGAATCAGGACTTACTGGAAGTCAGGACTTAAGGATTTCGGGACTTAGATTATCAGAAGATGGATATCAGAACTTAAGTACTGAAGGACTAACAGTTAAGGAAGGAAGCTGATTTACAGGAAAGAAGATCGAAACTAATAGGGAATAAGATATGCATGGAAAGAGTTCAAGGACTAGAAGAATTATATAAGATATCTGGTTGATATATTTTAGGAGACATAATTATATTACATATCAACTAGAAGTTATCTTGTAACTGTGTGTCTATATAAACACATACATAGGTTTACTCTAAAAGAGTTACGATCATTGAGAAGATCATATATTGCAACCTAGCAGCTCTCGTGATATTTGTTCATCACTGAGAGAGAACAATTCCATTGTAACAGAGTTTATTATATCGAATACATCTATTTTCTGTTACTTGTGCTTTAAATCGATTTGATTATATTATACACTGTATTCAACCCCCTTCTACAGTGTTGTGTGACCTAACATTTAAGGAGGTAGAAGATTATTATTACTAACATAATTTTTGTAGGTGCTCTATTGAAGAACTCCTTCCTATAATGCAACCACAGGAAAGCGGTGTCCATGGTCAGAGACCTCCAGGGGTATGCCTGGACGGAAGGCCTCCTCCTGTAGTTAATGAGTGTCCTCATTGTGGATGTGGGGTAAACTTTGGTGTGTGCTTTGGGAGGTCTGTCTCTGTAGTCAACAGGTGTCCTTGTTGGGAGACTTCGGAGTATCCTGCACTTTGCACCCAAAAGCTTGGGATCACTTGTCCTGCAATATGGTACGGGCTCCTTATCCGGGGGACAAGGATGCGTCCAATATTTGGGGTACACCATGGCTATACCTGCATCCACATATTAGAGAAACAACTGTTAGCGGAGGGTTATCCTTGGCCAGGGAGATGCCTTATCCATGAAGTCTAGAAGTCGCGGACGAGCCTTGGGCCTTTGTGGTTGGGCCTCATCGGAGGACATTCCTAAAGCTAGTAGAAGGCGGTTTGCGGTAGGTTTTCTACTGTGCCTCGGGATGAGAGATCTAAGCTCGTTAAGTTTCTTGTTCCCCAAGAACTACGTTGGCTTGATTCTCTATAAATAGGGATACGTAGGCAAATTGTAAGGGGTCGAAAGTGAGAGCCTTAAGGAGTCACCATCAACCCTAAGCAATCTCAGCCACCAATAATCACCACCACCAAACACTGTTCATGTTTTCCGATGAACACTGTTCATGTTTCCCAACAAACACTGTTCATGTTTCCCGACGAACGCTGTTCACCTTTTGCGACGAAGAACCACCATCATAGATCTTGATTCCGGCTATGAACCTCAAAATTTGTTGTTACCAAATTCCTCCGTCAACTGAAAATATAAACACAAATTAAACAAGATGTATAAAAGTGCATATACAATGGTCTTTACGACTGTTAAACAGTGATGCATAATCAAAATTAGGTTTCAAGGCATAAATATGACATCGCACTGTATATATAATACAACTTCCTACTGTATATGCATACAGGAAAAAACAGTAGACAACTTCATAACAATTAACAATAGATAAAAAATCACATATAAGAGTAAACTAGAAAAAACCAAAACTATACAAGGAAAGGGTATTTACCCTAAAAGCAGACTGATAATTAGCTAGAGCTCCACCCTTCTCATCGCCAAATTCTCTAGGTGGTCCTCTTGGGCCATCACGACACCCATCCCTGTCACCAAACCTAAGTCGATCCCCCTCAAATCTCGGAGGACCACTACCAAAATCCATCCAACCAATCCAAACCACATTATTCATAACATAATCTGACATAAAAAAACCTAATTACATAAACTACATTATCTAGTGTTAAAAATATACAAAAATTAGCAACAAATCTCAATTACTTGCTATTAATCCAAACATACTAAACTTAATTCAATAATTTCGAAACAATTGGACAGAAAAAGCAAACCTGAGATTTCCAATTAGCTTACGCATCTCTCTTCTGCTCACTCAAAGTCGAATCATCCTACAACAACAATAGATAACAAAATCACAATTTAATTAATAAAAAATACAATAACAATATAGATAGCATAGGGATTAATTGAAAAGAGTACCCTATAGCATAGTGGAATTGTCGATGAAATCAACGGCCCATCTTAGTGCTACTCATTTACCTTTCTCCAATTAGGGCTTATATATTATGATAATAAGTATGTAATTTAGAGAGAGAGAAAAATAGGGCGAGAGAATATCACAGTGAAAAATGGGGGAATAGAGATAGAGAAAGGTGTATGTAAATCGATTGTGTATGTTTTTATTTTGGGGGGAAAAATACCGCATTATTTTTCATCTCGTAGAACGTGCTTAATTTTTAACTTTTTATTTTAGTTTTTCATACTAATTATTAAAAAAAAATAGTATATATAAAATTAAAGTAATATCTTATGTATTTCTATTCAAAAAACTTAATTTTATATTATATATGATATTTATAATCATGTATAATACATAATATAATTTTAAATCTAATTTTATGGTAATATTTTCATTTTAATATTTTTAAAAATTAAAAAAGTAACTAATGTAACACCAGGTAATGGTGTTACATGTTCGGCAACACCAGCATTTTTTTGTAACACTAGTTTTATAGCTGTTGTAACACTAATTCAGAGGTGTTAAAATAGAACAAAAATTTCTTAACTAATGTAACGCTTCTTGTAACACTTGCATTACAGTAGCCCACTTATGGCGTAGTGGCATTTTGACCGAAATCGTATAGTTTGATGCTTGAAAGCAGGATTTTAATGATGAGACCTAATCAGATGTTAACTTAGGAAGAAAGTTAAGGAGAGAAATATAATATAAGAGTATATCATATTATCAATTGTCTCCCTACAAATATAGATAGAATTAATCGCAAGTATAAAAATAGGGCTATCAAACGGATAATTCGGATAAAAATCTGGCTATATCCGTATCCGAATCTAAAAATCTGTATCCGAATCCAAATTCGGAAGTATTTAAAGAATAATATCCGAATCTGTATTCGACGGATAATATCCGGATTTGAATCTGATTTTCAATCAGATTTTTATTTTTATGGTAAAAATTGAAAAAAAAATTGTAAAAATTTAGTAAATATTAAAAATTTACTTTTAAAAATTAAAATAAGAGTTAAAATGATTTAATCATTTTTTATTTTTTCAAAAAATTAATTTAATTTCTCTTTTCAATATAATTGTTATCTTTAAATTGTTGAACTCATATGATTTTTTTACATATATCTGTAAAATTTATATAAACATAATATTTAATATATATATATGTATATATGTATATATATACACGTTCACACAATATAAAATTTAATATAATAAATTTTTAATTATATAAAAAAATTATATATATATAATATTTATTCGGATACGAATATGCCTATATCCGTATCCGTATCCGCAATCGTCGGATTTGAATATGGATAATATCCGCTTTGTTTCAGATACAGATAATATTCGTTTTTTTCGGATATGATGCGGATTTTTCGGACGAATATCGGATTTTTCGAATTTTTTTTACAACCCTAAAATAAAATATAAATAAGTGCAAAACTGGAATAAATAATGAACAATCAAATCAAAAGAGAGTTTAAAGTTCTGAAATAATATAAGTATCATTTGGTTCAATAGTATTTCTGTCATTTTCTCTCTCTATCGTGATAATAAAATGACTTTGTGAGTTTTAAGAGTAGGGATCATTTTGAGAGAAAATTGGGGTGTGATGAGTTTGTGAGGGTTAGAGATGTAAGATGAATTTGGTTGAACCGTTTAAACATTTAATGGATGGAGGAGTGTCATGACAATTGACAAGGTCACTCCATTTTCATGTATGTTTTTTATGGGTTGTTAACTGCGTATTTGCGCAGCACGTCAGATGCTCTCACGTATCTACACAACACTCATCTAAACTTTGTATCTAGGCAGCATTTTGGGCCAATTTTGTAATAACCCCAATTTTTGGAATTTTTGAAACCCTTATGAATAGTGATTTTGCTGATTATGCTGAATAAGAAAACTTTTCATGCCACACTATGTAGGAGTTCTGTTATTGATATTCTGAGATTTTATTAGTACTCTATATGGTATATAAGTGTATGTAAAGATCGTCAGAATCCAATTCTGAACACTTTGATTTTTCCCGAAAATCCACCAGATACAGAAAGAAGTGAGTATAAGGTAACATGATAAATAGGATTTAAATTCAAGGATTTTAAGAGGGGATCATAAAAAGAAATATAAAATATTGAGGAAGGTTTAGGGGAACCCAAGTGATAAGATCCCGGATATGATTTCTCAAACGATAAACGAGAACGAAAGTTAAGCGAACCGTATAACAGATCAGCGGTGATTAGGCAAGCAATTAGGAGTTAATCAAGGAGGTTAGGGATGATGATGTCATGAAACCAACAAGAAGAAGACAAGTGTAACAAGATGACCTAAGCTTGATGACCTAAGCATGACAAGTGG
The DNA here is from genome assembly GCF_009905375.1 of Apium graveolens. NCBI lineage: Eukaryota > Viridiplantae > Streptophyta > Magnoliopsida > Apiales > Apiaceae > Apium > Apium graveolens. Next base: position 137,423,971 of record NC_133647.1, read on the forward strand.
GAAGGATTGGTTGGTTGATTGTGAGCCACACATTTTTCACCATGGTAAAAATTTGATATAATTCCAAGACAAAAGGAAGCAACCAACCAACAAATATCATAACACAAATACAAATTGAAAGTTGACTTTCCCATTTCAAGAAGAAAGCTCTCGGCTAAAACAAACCCAGCAACTTCAAACTGCCATATCTCCTTTAATACTCACTCAAATGTTGTGTTATATAGCTCGTTGGAAAGGTATTGAGATGGCCTACAACTCTTGTTCACAAGTCCCTTCCAAATAATCATGGTAAGACCCTCATTTTTACAGTTCTTTAAATCGGACTTTTAGAAACTTCAAAGCCTAACTTTGTGTTCTTGATTTCTTTGGAAAGATCAAGCTTGTAGGAGGCTCCCTAAGGCTTCCTAGCAACTTAACACCTCCCAAGGAAGGTATAAACTTCAAACCCTAGCCTTTAATTTATTTTTTAGTAAGTTTAATGGTTGGTTTTGTGAAATGAGAAGCATGGATTGTGATTATTAGTAGTTTGGTTTGATTTGGAAGTGTTTTGGTAATTGAAGCTTGATTATAGTTCATAGGTCTTGATTGTGGTTGTTTGAGTTGAAAACCTTGGAGATTATGGACTGATGTGGTATGGTTTAGGTGAAGTTTTGTTGTATTGATGGTTATGAGTTGGTTGGTGGTTAATTGGAGTAGTTTCAACATTGGTAATCGCGTGAACATAGCCGTCGTAATGTCCGATTTACTTTAGACTGCTTTTGTTCATAACATTTGGACCCGAGAACTCCCTCCTAGATTATGACCATTGCCATGTTTAGATAGTTCATATTACGAGCTTCGTTTTGATATGTAGTTCGTTTGATTCCGACGTACGGTTTAGGAGAAACGACCGTTTTAAGTAACGGCGTTTCGCGAACGAAACTTTTCCCCTCGCCTTACTTTGAAACATAGGTTAAAGACCAAAAACGGTTAATTAGTGAATGAAACAATTATGATAAGAGTGTTAGGCAGTTGGTAAGACACTCGCGAAGGAATTGCCTTAAAACTCGTAATGGTTAATTTATTAAAAATGGTGGAGCCGAGGGTACTCGAGCGACTTAAGAGAATCAGTAAGCGCAAAGCGAGCGTTAGAGTCTAATTTGGTTAAAGTATAGATTTACAAGTGACTTCGGTTTAATTCCAACTTATATGTTGTTTATAGGTTACCAGACTCGTCCCGAGCCATTTGTAATCCCCAGTCGCTCAGGCAAGTTTTCTACCCGTTATACTGTTGTTGTGATGTATATGTGTATATGCATGATCTTGTAATAAATGCATATTTGTTATTAGCAAATTCTTGCGATATATTATAGCATGTGATATGGTATATATGCATGCCTGTTTTGTATTCTTGATTTATATATCTGTTGGTTCAAATGCTTATTCGTTGCATAATACCTATGCTAGAGATAAGCGGTATTTGCGTATACCCTTAGTACAAGGGATCAAAATATGAACTTTTTCTAAAACCGGGAGGCGAGACTCCCGAGTATAATATATATTTATATATATATATATATATATTGATATAGTTTTTAAAACTATTAATCGAATAAGGTTTATTCGATAACTTTATTTTATTTAATGAATATTATTACGAATATTCATTCGAGGGCTTATGACTCCTTTATTTTATTTAATGAATATTATTACGAATATTCATTCGAGGGCTTATGACTCCTTTATTTTATTTAATGAATATTATTTTGAATATTCATTCGAGGACTTATGACTCCTTTTATTTTATTATTTGAATATTATTTGAATATTATTTGAATATTCATTCGAGTGCTTATGACTCCTTTATATTATTTATTGAATATTCATTCGAGGGCTTATGACTCAGTTTATATTATTTAATGAATATTATTTGAATATTCATTTGAGGATCTATGACTCCGATTATTTGCTGAGATATATTCTTTATTTTATTAAAGAATAAGGTGTCGATAATCAAACTTATCTTTGATTATTCAAATAAAGATAGTACTTTCGTATAAATATATCTTTGGTTATTTAATACTCATTTAAAGTATAAGTTTTAAAACTTCTACTTCAATTATTTTTATAAAGATTATTCTTTATGGGAATATTATTTAAATAATAATATTCAGATATTTTCTAATATATTGGGACTGATTTATTTAATTAAATCTGCATTACTCCAAACACTCTTTAAAGTGTTTTCGAGTCTTCAAAATGATTTTTAAAAGTTAGAGCGGATCCCAAAACTCATTTTTATATTTAAGATCTTCCTTTTAAAAAGGATTTAAATACTCGTTCAAAACTTGAGGGATCCAGCTCAGTGGTGTATTTTACATTCGCAACGAGGTTGCTGTTTTGAGAAAACATCTTGATTACTTGCCCATCGTTCGGGAAGTAAGTTCATCTGTTTGAGTCGGCATAAGCAACATGGGCTCAGTGGGCGTCCATGAAAGTGTAAGTGGCTCAGTGGGAGTCCATCAAATGCGTAAGTGGCTGAGTGGCAGTCCAGCATAAGGTCCTATTGCGGCTAGGGTGATGACCAGTAGGGAATTCGTCCATCTACTAGTAGAAAATGTTACTTATTGGTATCTTTGCCTGATCAGCAAGATATCAGGTTTATGCCAAGGTTTTCTCCTTTCCAAATTCATTGGATATTGCAACTCTGTTTATAATTTTCATAACAGTGGTTTTCAAGGAGTGTATGAAATGTATATATATAGGTGTATATATATATCGGGATTTAATGAAGTATCTCATAACTTTATTATTTATAATGATATTCAAAGATTGAATCTATTCAAATCTTGTCTTGTAGTCTCATCTATGTGATGAACTTTTGAACTGATTATAACTTGAACGGTGGTAGTTCAAGTAATATTTGGAAAAGATATAAGTATATTGGGGTATCTTGTAACTTCATATTTTCAACTTATATCTAGTTAATGATTATCTTATGCATATCAAAGATTTTCAGAAAAACGTTGAGACAAGGGTAGATATATGAGATCACCTTGCAACGATATTTTTATACAGTTATAAACTAGAACTCTGTGTATATTATGCATGGAAGAGGACTTCCAAGATTTTTAAAAGTATATATGTATATATACTGAATATTTTGCGACTTCATCCCATTAAGATATCAAACTTGGTTCATTTCTTTTGACCAAGACTTTCATGAGTACTATGAGAAGGCTCATATATTGTTAATCATTATACATATTATTTTGGTGGGCTTGCTGCTCACCCTTGCTTTCTTCTTTCATCACACAACAACAGATAGAAAAGATGAACAAGACCAAGCTCCCGATTCGCAAGCGGTTAGAAAATGTTTCGCAGTCTTCTGAAAGTGTTGATGCCGTCGTAGCTGAGGTAGGAGCTACCAATAGGCTAGGTTTTCAACTATTGATGAACCAGACTTATGTATAATATGAATTGTAATAATGGCAAGGAATATGTAAATTTATTCAGAACCTTTTTAAGGTGTAATGGTTTATAATTGTGGAATATAAGGACTTGTGTTATTTTTGAGTGTTCATCTCTGAGACTATAAATTGTGGTGTGTGTGTTTATTGTGGGGTCACAATACAGAGTAGTTGATTATTTATTAAGATTGGGTGTTATTAAGGGAAATGGAACTCGTGACAACCCGGATCCCCGACCCCGGATTTGGGGGTGTTACAGAAGTGGTATCAGAGCTAAGCGTTATAAACCTCAGAGATGATGTGACGTTAAGATAATAAGTTCACTAAGATAATAAGAACTCTTGCCAAGTTCCTAGTCGGGCTACCTAACATAGTACTGACAGTTAAAACCCTTATGGGAACCCTTATAAATATCGTGATAGAAGCGTAGTTCGTTATCGTATATGGTAGCGGGACTCCGAACCCTGAGGTTGAGGAGCAACAACGCGATGATGTTTTATTACTTATTGGAGATCAGATTATGGATCCGATAGAGCATCCTAACGTGGGATCGGATGATGTTCTTGTTGAGGATGTTGTCCTAGAAGGGATAGTTGCTGAGGAGGATCCCATGGAGGATCCTGACAAGAATGAATAAAGGACCACTGATGAATTAATGACCATGGTTAGGTCGACTACCAGAGGTAGAATCGGTCGGTCACTATCGGAGGTTCGTTCAAGTTTGTAAAGATAGTAGCCCCCTTTAACGCGGCTTACTCGTAAGACTGAGAAGTTTGAATGGACAGAGAAATATGAGAACAACTTTCAAGAACTGAAGCAAAGATTGGTGACGACCCCTATGATGGCGTTGCCGGATGGAAAAGGAGATTTTGTGATGTGTAGTGACGCTTCGCATAAGGAATTAGGGTGCTTCTTATACAGCACAACAAGTTAATCGTGTACACATCAAGACAATTAAGGGAATATAAAATTCGATATCCCCACCCATGAGCTTGGGCTCGTGGCAATAGTTTTGCCCTAAATATTGGAGGCACTACTTGTATGGAGAGAAGTACGAGATTTACACAAGCCATAAGTGCTCTAGTGCATTTTCACGCAGAAAGAGCTCAACATGCGCCAAATGAGGTGGTTAGAGATAATCAAGGATTACGATTATGAGATTCTTTATCATTCGGGGAAAGCCAATGTGGTGGCTGATGCCCTTAGTAAAAAGGAGAGACTCAAGATGATAATGTCTTTGAGAGAGTTTATAAGAGATTTTGAGAAAAAATGGAAATAGAAGTGAAGGTAACCGGAGCCGGTACCGAAAAGCTGTTTGAGATTGCAAGACAGACCGAATTATTGGAAAAGAACATATTGTGCCAGAAAAAGTGATGAATGAAGGCAGAGAGCCAACAAATAGATATGAGATTAATACCGAGAAAGCGAATTAGGGAATAATGAGGTATTCCTATAGAATTTGGGTTCCAAATGTTTAAGAGCTTAAAGATGAGATCCTAGAAGAAAGTCATAGTTCAAGGAATAAGATTTAGGGCAAACCCTGAATGTGATAGTCAGGGAGGACGCCATCAAGATAGAAGGAACCCATAACATAATGAAGTGGAAAATGAGGATTTTAACGTATAAGATAACCCCAAGTATGGGAGAAGGATGAAACATTTTATACTGAGAAAATAGAAGTCGAGCAAGATACGGAGACCCGAGACGGTACTCCTATATGGAAATTCATGGACCTATCTAAACAGAACTTATACTTTTATTCCCAACCACCACCTTAAGGAAATAATGCGGTAGGAAATCCTTTCATGACCTTTAAGTCGCTAAGCTCTCAGAGTTCCAAGGAACAGTTTGACCCAGTCGAGGAAAAAGCCTGGCTAAAGGAAATATAGGAATTATTTGAGATTCTAAATGATTGACAAAGCACAAAAGACTGTTTTTGTCACTTACCCCCGTAAGAGAGAGGCCACCCGTTGGTGAAAGGCCAAGAAAGGCACGGAGCCAGAGGTTATAATAAACTGATTAAAGTTCAGACAATTGTTTTCGGGAAAGTACTTCCCAAGGTTATGGAGGTAATGTAAAAGCTTTAGAGCCAGACCAAAAGCGGACGAGTATGATGAATTATGAATCTAAGTTGTAAAAGTTGTCAAGATTCGTTCTGAGGACATGAATCTAGAATGACGGGATGTTTGAAATCAATGCTTATGTTGTGTTGGTTCATGTAATGGTTGTAATGGAAACGAAAATAAAAGACTGAAAAGGGAAGGAGTATAAAGGGATATAAAGGAAATAGAGTTGAGAAGTGATAAGGGAGTTAGGTATGGGAAACCCTAAGAAACCCTTACAATAAATATAGAGAAGTGTGTCATCATCAGCGCGATGGTGACTGATCATGAGATAAATTCAAGGTTTGAAGGCGTAAGCGATATGTAAAGTTAATTCCCTTGAAGTTGACAGTATTCGATGAAAATTTGAGATAGATCGATTGATTAATAAGGAAACACGGATGGACTGAGGAGACAAGAAAGTAAGAAATTAGGAAAATTGGATAAAGGAATTGACCTTTAAGAATGTGAAGTGTAAGACCGGGGGCATGATACCCAGAAAGGGAGACGCCAGGTATGAAAGATATCCCAACATTGAGATGACTGTTGAGATAAATAAAAGAGGTAAATGAGTAGTTAGAACTAAAAGGTTCACGTTGAACACGATAAACATCTTCTAGAACATCCCTGTTATCATTACTGAATCAGGCAAGAAAAGCGAATAACCGTTCTTATCTTTTGGAGGCCATATTGATTGACCTCATTTTGAATACAGATGTTATTGTGAAATTAGGCATATACTATCGAGGTGGGAATGATTGAATAAGATACCCTTATCAGGGATATATGACTTGATTTATCCATGGAAGGATGCATGTACCTTTTAAAGGTGGAATTAAGGATAGAACATCGGTAACTTAAAGTGAATCCTTGGGGAATGCATAAAGGTTGGAATTTCACCCTTAATAGGGATAGTGTGAGTTTTGACAGTATGAATTGGAAAGGATTAAGGTAATAACAACCTTTAAGAATCAGTGGAGAAATTTTTCAGAAGTATATAGACAATGATTCTGGTATTAATAAATGGTATCTTGATATGCCCTGTATCTAGGGAATACAGGAGGAACGATTCGAGGATAACCTTAGAGGTTTTACAAGGAGAAAGGTAATATTCAAAATTCTCAAGAATAAAAATGTTGATAAAGGAAATATGACGTAATTATAATGATGCCAAGTGGGGCACGTGTTAAACCACGAGAAAGTATGGATCGAACTAGTAAAGGTCGAAATTGTTTAGGGCAATTACGGCCTAGGATAAAAGATGTTCTAAGTATGATTGAGAGTCAGTCGTGACAGTGATTAACCTCTAAAGACTGAGGGAATAACTTATGGAAAAATGGTGATATTTTTTTTACTCATCAGATTTTAAGGAAAACATCTTCACACAAGCAGTGATTGGAAATGAGGTAGAAAATTTAGTGAAGGTGGTTAAAATGACATTGATTGTAAGGAAATATTACTATCAAGAAAGGCCAAAGAGGTGGCCGACACTTTAAGTGTAAGAGGACAATTATAGGTGCTCGTGCCAGAGGAATATATTGATAATGGTTAAGGCTGTGAAGGTTGTATTATGGTGTGGAAGATTGACATTCCTTCTGATGATTGTGCGATACTCAACCGTTATAGTAGTTGGGTAAAGATTAATTTTTGTAATCACCGTGAGCGGGCTATCTATCTTAGAGGGTCATATCTTAAGATAAGCCAGGACCATGTTACGAAAGGACTTAATGAACCTTTGAGCTTCATGTCTCCTAATAAAGACATATGGTTAATAATGGTATTAACCTGCTATCGTTGCTTTCATTGAAACTCTTCTGCAATTTTATCTGCTTCATGTCATATGTACGTCAAGTTCAGGAGTGTTCTTCATGAATCATGAACGGTGATCATGTTACCTCCTTAGAAGAATTCGATACGAGATGTATGGACTCCGTACGGTTAGCTATTAAGACTTCATGGAAAATGAATGACTACAGTAGGTCAACGATGGACCCTAATAGTGCAGGAATGATTCTGCGGGTAATGAGCCAATTAATTACAATCGTAACAGTTGTATTGGAATGGATGTTGAGATTAAGTACCACTAATCGGGTTATGGTGATGTATAAGTTATCATTGATAGACTAATTAAGTCGATTATCTACCTGTTGAATACTTATTCCTTCTTATCAATAGAGAGTTGTATTACTATATGAGGAAGGTTGCAGCGCAAGCATAGAATTTTAGTAACGGTGATGTCTAGAATGAAAACCCAGATTCGATTTTCGATATCGAGGGAGTTTCAAAGTTGATTGTGTATAAGCTCGAGCAAGAGCATGGGTCCATAGAATGATGGATGGAATAGTAAATATTTAAGCATGTAAAATGCGATGCTATAATACTTGATGTTGATATAAATACACATATGTTTTGTTCTCCTATATCAAACCTCTATAGTGCAGAGGTAGGTTCCAAGCCAGATATTTGGTGGCAGTATATTTTTTTTTTCACATATACAATTCTCTTTAATTCGTTCTTTTCTCTTCTTTTCATTTCATATAAGCTGAGAAGAACAACCCTTCCAGAAGGGGAGGTATTGCCGAATGACTATCTATCTGTGTGATAGAAGCCGAGTAGGATACCATATATTATTTAATTGCTTGTCAAGTACTAAAGGCTGGCCACCTTCTGTACTAACTATGCAATGTAACAAGTGTTCATGATCATAGTGATCTCTCAATAAATTCTTTTACTTCTATATGAAGGACTAAGCTTTCGAAGATAGAAGCAGCTGAAAAAGGAGTAGTAAAGTTGTGGTGGTATGCGGAATGGAAACACATTCGTGATACTAAGGTTGACGAGGTTATTAAAAGGTTATAGAACGCTAACGAGCAAAAGTATAACCAATATAATATTAGGAACGGAAGGTAGTAGCGATTACGAACTGGAAAAGAATGGGTATTGAAAAGCAAAAGCTCTAATGTTAAAAGCTATAATGAGAGTCTGTGCAATAGACTTGAAAGAATTTGGAATGATCACTTAACACGGATTGAGTTTTCTTACGATAATAGATCATATGTCAGTATTGAGATATCGCCATATGAGATCCTTGAGGAAAGACAATGTCGATCTCCCTTATGTTAGGATGAAGTTGTAGAGCGCAAGATGCTCGGACCCGCAGTAGTCCAAAGGATCAAGGATATAATAGATTTTAATCAGAGGACGGCTGGTAGTAACCCAAGATGGACATAAGAAGTATGTTGATTTGACACGAAAGGACAAAGAATAGGAAGTAGGGGACCTAGTGTTGTTAAAGGTATCCCCTTGGAAACCCTTGGAAAGGATTGATGAGATTCGGAAAGAAAGGAAAGCTAAGTCCACAATTTGTCGGACCCTTGGATATATTAAGAAGTATTGGGAAGATAGCATATGAGCTAGCCCTACCCCCGAATATGTAGCAAGTCATAACGTGTTTCACGTATCAATGTTAAGGAAGTGTAATTCGGATGCCAGATAAATAGGGGCATATGAGCGCATATACATGCAACCAGACGTAACCTATATGGAGCAACCAGGAAGCGTTATAGATTGAAAAAGGAACAAGTGCTTAGGAGAAGGGTTATCAAACTATTCAGAGTTTGATGGAAGAACCACAATGTGGGAAAATTTACTTGAGAGTTAGAAAGTTTAATGCTAAGAATGTATCCCTATTCATTTTCTATCTGATTCCGGGACGGAATCCTTTTAAGGAGGGGAGACTGTAATAACCCCAATTTTTGGAATTTTTGAAACCCTTATGAATAGTGATTTTGCTGATTATGCTGAATAAAAAAACTTTTCATGCCACACTATGTAGGGGTTCTGTTATTGATATTCTGAGATTTTATTAGTACTCTATATGGTATATAAGTGTATGTAAAGATCGTTAGAATCCAATTCCGAACACTTTGATTTTTCCCGAAAATCCACCAGATACAGAAAGAAGTGAGTATAAGGTAACAGGATAAATAGGATTTAAATTCAAGGATTTTAAGAGGGGATCATAAAAACAAATATAAAATATTGAGGAAGGTTTAGGGGAACCCAAGTGATAAGATCCCGGATATGATTCCTCAAACGATAAACGAGAACGAAAGGTAAGCGAACCGTATAACAGATCAGCGGTCATTAGGCAAGCAATTAGGAGTTAATCAAGGAGGTTAGGGATGATGATGTCATCAAACCAACAAAAAGAAGACAAGTGTAACAAGATGACCTAAGCTTGATGACCTAAGCATGACAAGTGGGAAGGATTGGTTGGTTGATTGTGAGCCACACATTTTTCACCATGGTAAAAATTTAATTTAATTCCAAGACAAAAGGAAGCAACCAACCAACAAATATCATAACACAAATACAAATTGAAAGTTGACTTTCCCATTTCAAGAAGAAAGCTCTCGGCGAAAACAAACCCAGCAACTTCAAACTGCCATATCTCCTTCAATACTCACTCAAATGTTGTGTTATATAGCTCGTTGGAAAGGTATTGAGATGGCCTATAACTCTTGTTCACAAGTCTCTTCCAAATAAGCAGGGTAAGACCCTCATTGTTACAGTTCTTTAAATCGGACTTTTAGAAACTTCAAAGCCTAACTTTGTGTTCTTGATTTCTTTGGAAAGATCAAGCTTGTAGGAGGCTCCCTAAGGCTTCCTAGCAGCTTAACACCTCCCAAGGAAGGTATAAACTTCAAACCCTAGCCTTTAATTTATTTTTTAGTAAGTTTAATGGTTGGTTTTATGAAATGAGAAGCATGGATTGTGATTATTAGTAGTTTGGTTTGATTTGGAAGTGTTTTGGTAATTGAAGCTTGATTATAGTTCATAGGTCTTGATTGTGGTTGTTTGAGTTGAAAACCTTGGAGATTATGGACTGATGTGGTATGGTTTAGGTGAAGTTTTGTTGTATTGATGGTTATGAGTTGGTTGGTGGTTAATTGGAGTAGTTTAAACATTGGTAATCGCGTAAACATAGCCGTGGTAATGTCTGATTTACTTTAGACTGCTTTTGTTCATAACATTTGGACCCGAGAACTCCCTGCTAGATTATGACCATTGCCATGTTTAGATAGTTCATGTTACGAGCTTCATTTTGATATGTAGTTCGTTTGATTTCGATGTACGATTTAGGAGAAACGACCGTTTTAAGTAACGGCGTTTCGCGAACGAAACTTTTCCCCTCGCCTTACTTTGAAACATAGGTTAAAGACCAAAAAGGGTTAATTAGTGAATGAAACAATTATGGTAAGAGTGTTAGGCAGTTGGTAAGACACTCGCGAAGGAATCGCCTTAAAACTCGTAATGGTAAATTTATTAAAAATGATGGAGCCGAGGGTACTCGAGCGACTTAAGAGAATCAGTAAGCGCAAAGCGAGCATTAGAGTCTAATTTGGTTGAAGTATAGATTTACAAGTGACTTCGGTTTAAATCCAACTTATATGTTGTTTATAGGTTACCAGACTCGTCCCAAGCCATTTGTAACCCCCAGTCGCTCAGGCAAGTTTTCTACCCGTTATACTGTTGTTGTGATGTATATGTGTATATGCATGATCTTGTGATAAATGCATAGTTGTTATTAGCAAATTCTTGCGATATATTGTAGCATGTGATATGGTATATATGCATGTCTGTTTCGTATTCTTGATTTATATATCTGTTGGTTCAAATGCTTATTCGTTGCATAATACCTATGCTAGAGATAAGCGGTATTTGCGTATACCCTTAGTATAGGGGATCAAAATGTGAACTTTTTCTAAATCCGGGAGGCGAGACTCCCGGGTATAATATATATTTATATATATATATATTGATATAGTTTTTAAAACTATTAATTGAATAAGTTTTATTCGATAACTTTATTTTATTTAATGAATATTATTACGAATATTCATTCGAGGGCTTATGACTCCTTTATTTTATTTAATGAATATTATTACGAATATTCATTCGAGGGCTTATGACTCCTTTATTTTATTTAATGAATATTATTATGAATATTTATTCGAGGACTTATGACTTCTTTATTTTATTAAATGAATTTTATTTTGAATATTCATTCGAGGGCGTATGACTTCTTTATTTTATTAAATGAATATTATTTTGAATATTCATTCGAGGGCTTATGACTTCTTTATTTTATTAAATGAATATTATTTTGAATATTCATTCGAGGACTTATGACTCCTTTTATTTTATTATTTGAATATTATTTGAATATTCATTCGAGTGCTTATGACTCCTTTATATTATTTATTGAATATTATTTGAATATTCATTCGAGGGCTTATGACTCAGTTTATATTATTTAATGAATATTATTTGAATATTCATTTGATGATCTATGACTCCGATTATTTGCTGAGATATATTCTTTATTTTATTAAAGAATAAGGTGTCGATAATCAAACTTATCTTTGATTATTCAAATAAAGATAGTACTTTCGTATAAGTATATCTTTGGTTGTTTAATACTCATTTCAAGTATAAGTTTTAAAACTTCTACTTCAATTATTTTTATAAAGATTATTCTTTATGTGAATATTATTTAAATAATAATATTCAGATATTTTCTAATATATTGGGACTGATTTATTTTAATTAAATCAGCATTACTCCAAACACTCTTTAAAGTGTTTTCGAGTCTTCAAAATGATTTTTAAAAGTTAGAGCGGATCCCAAAACTCATTTTTATATTTAAGATCTTCCTTTTAAAGGGGATTTAAATACTCGTTCAAAACTTGAGGGATCCGGCTCAGTGGTGTATTTTACATTCGCAACGAGGTTGCTGTTTTGAGAAAACATCTTGATTACTTGCCCATCGTTCGGGAAGTAAGTTCATCTATTTGAGTCGGCATAAGCAACATGGGCTCAGTGGGCGTCCATGAAAGTGTAAGTGGCTCAGTGGGAGTCCATCAAATGCGTAAGTGGCTGAGTGGCAGTCCAGCATAAGGTCCTATTGCGGCTAGGGTGATGACCAGTGGGGAATTCGTCCATCTACTAGTAGAAAATGTTACTTATTGGTATCTTTGCCTGATCAGCAAGATATCAGGTTTATGCCAAGGTTTTCTCCTTTCCAAATTCATTGGATATTGCAACTCTGTTTATAATTTTCATAACAGTGGTTTTCAAGCAGTGTATGAAATGTATATATATAGGTGTATATATATATCGGGATTTAATGAAGTATCTCATAACTTTATTATTTATAATGATATTCAAAGATTGAATCTATTCAAATCTTGTCTTGTAGTCTCATCTATGTGATGAACTTTTGAACTGATTATAACTTGAACGGTGGTAGTTCAAGTAATATTTGGAAAAGATATAAGTATATTGGGGTATCTTGTAACTTCATATTTTCAACTTATATCTAGTTAATGATTATCTTATGCATATCAAAGATTTTCAGAAAAAAGTTGAGACAAGGGTAGATATATGAGATCACCTTGCAACGATATTTTTATACAGTTATAAACTAGAACTCTGTGTATATTATGCATGGAAGAGGACTTCCAAGATTTTGAAAAGTATATATGTATATATACTGAATATTTTGCGACTTCATCCCATTAAGATATCAAACTTGGTTCATTTCTTTTGACCAAGACTTTCATGAGTACTATGAGAAGGCTCATATATTGTTAATCATTATACATATTATTTTGGTGGGCTTGCTGCTCACCCTTGCTTTCTTCTTTCATCACACAATAACAGATAGAAAAGATGAACAGGACCAAGCTCCCGATTCGCAAGCGGTTAGAAAATGTTTCGCAGTCTTCTGAAAGTGTTGATGCCGCCGTAGCTGAGGTAGGAGCTACCAATAGGCTAGGTTTTCAACTATTGATGAACCAGACTTATGTATAATATGAATTGTAATAATGGCATAGAATATGTAAATTTATTCAGAACCTTTTTAAGGTGTAATGGTTTATAATTGTGGAATATAAGGACTTGTGTTATTTTTGAGTGTTCATCTCTGAGACTATAACTTGTGGTGTGTGTGTTTATTGTGGGGTCACAGTACAGAGTAGTTGATTATTTATTAAGATTGGGTGTTATTAAGGGAAATGGAACTCGTGACAACCCGGATCCCCGACCCCGGATTTGGGGGTGTTACAAATTTTCTAACACACTCTCAACAACATAGATAATCAACTTTGACCCAAATTTCTAGTGAGATCAATATAGGACCGCAATGATTTATATTGAGTTAAATTAGGGCCTCTAACCTAATATTAAAATAAAAAATTAACAAGAAGTGTTTCGAAAAATAAACAGAAATCATTTAATTGAAGCTCAGATAAAGAATCTCTCTCGTATAAAGTCTACTAATTTTTGGTGTTAACAATTGCAATGAAAAGAACATATAACAGAAATTTTAATATTGAATAAAATAACTGAATAAAAATATTTAAAATTTCAAAATATAAAGTCACATAAACGTTTACAATTCACCAATAGAAATATGAATGTCAAATGAAGTTTTATTTCTAAAACAAATATCTAAAATATCATAATAATTTTTCTATAGTTCCATCAAACCAACTTCTTTTAATCTTCCGCAAAGAGCATCAAAATATTACTATTGCTTACCTCATAACTTCAAAAATGACTAATTGAATACATAGACTCTCCATCTGTATCTCGTTTCACCAACTTTGTTTTACAGTCCAATTGGTCCATAATACAATAGTGCATATACCCCTTACTTCTGAGAAAGTAATTTCAATGCATCAGGTAATGTTATCGTAGTTTCTTTGCTTTCACCTTCATTCCATACCTTTATGTACTGTGAAAAGGTAGAAGAAATGTCATGCACGCCCTTTAGGCTTCTGAGCGAGTAAGGACCTTTTTCTACCCCTCCTGAAAGTAAAATATTCCACTTGGGATCCTCTTCACATATTGTGGCAGGTTGAGGTGTTGCAGCTAAAATACATGTCTCGCGTAGATCTTTCATAAGTACCTCCAATTGTTTGTCAGATATTTGACCATTATTTTCCTTGATCATAAGTCCCTCCAATTGTTTGTCAAATATTTGACCATTATTTTCCTCATTACCTAAGGATAATCAATAGAAAAGCATCAAATTATGCGTGATGCAGTAATAGATCTCATCTGCCATATGTAGGAAATAAAGATGAACCATACACATCATATTAAAATGAACCAAAATCACAAACATAGGTATCAGGTCGAGGCTTGAACAAATTTAACGAAATGATACACATTATGTTTTGTCATCTGTTGCATAATTTGTCTTACTTTTATTTTCTGGAAAAACTAAAAATTATTGGACATGGATTTAAGGGGTTGCATTGCGCAGCAAATCACAAAATATAGAAATTTAGTGCTTCGTGCGAAAATTGATGACAGCATAAAAATAAATTAGCACATTTATCGGGAGCTATTTGCTACAAATGTACCAGACATGAACAACGGATAACAGTATGTGAAAAGGATTTGTAATAAACTGTAAGAGAAAATCACGGTCAACTAAATGCCGTATGTATAGACATATATTTTAACAAAAGGAAACATGTTTACATACCTATTGATGAAATATATTTCATACAAGGAAATTCAGTAAAGTATATTACAGTATTAAGAATATCTTTTATTTGTTACGTAAAACGATGTAATAACTTTGGTTTTGTACGGTTTTGCCACAATTCTGGTTTTTTCTCATCCCTATCATCAATATAGTAAGTCACAATTTTGATATTGTAGTTATGAGAATGTTTTCCTAGATACTGATCAAGACTACAGCGTACAATGAACAATTTCCAGGATGTGGTATAAAAAGGTAGCTTTTACTTCGTAATATGGCATAGGGTTACGCTCATTGTATATTTTCTTTTGAGTTCTAGTTTTTTTGTTGACATCCATTATGGATTTTACTCTTCTAATACATGCAAAACTTCTGGGAGACAACATAATGGTATGGATATATAATTTCTTGAAACGACAATGTAAAATACTATCCTATACTAACCTTCAGTAACGTCTGTGGTAGCAATCTTTGTGTTTTCTTTATCAATGGCGTCAAGAATCATGATTGCAGAATTTCTGCTAGCTCCCTTCCGGACCATTAAGTACTGCGAGTAAACCGGAAGAACTTCTGTCACGCACTTGAGGTCATCAATCTGGTAAGGACCGCTCGCTGCCCCTGCTGGAGTTCTGATGTTCCATTTGAGGTCCTGATGATCCACTGGAACGCTTGGTTGACCGTTATCTTTGACGTCATTGCTAACTGAGAGTAAACAAGTCAAGAATGCGAAATTATGAGTAAAATTCAAAATACTGATCACCTGTCTTAATATGGCCCAGACAACCTATCAGACCCGCATTCTTCTGTCCTCTGCCGCAGAATATATAATAAACAATTTTCTAGAATGAACAAATCTACTGGATATGGAGTTAGGGCCCGCACTGAGTGAAAATAACATAACATAAATAAATTTACACACAGCACTAAATTACATAGTATAAATAAATTAGCGCATTGCGCCAGAGCTAGAGCTATAGCTAAAAATGTATTAGACATTGCGAATAAGAACTCGAAAAGGACTTGTAGAGTAAATAAGAAAATCACGACATATACTTCATCAGGAAAATATTTTTTATAGTACAATGTCCAATAAAATATACTATAACACAATAACGTACAAGTTTCTTTGAAAGAAATGTTGTGAGTAAGAGTTTTAAGGTTGTACTTGACATATAGTTTTCCTAGATAATTGATATTTTCTAATTTGCTGAATTGGCTCATCGAGTAATGAGCTCTGTTATACAAGTATTATGTATGATCTCCTACATGTGTAATACATGTAAAAGAGATTATTTGGAGACAAATAATAAATATTCAGACAAACACTATCATAGTTTTGAAAGGGAAAAAATTAAGTTACCAGAAAGTAATGGTGAGATCTGAAAAAGAGATTCGAAAATTGACAGGGAGATATGATCATTGTAATATTTTTATGTAAATTGCCAATTTTTTTTAAATATACGTTACAATATATTAGTCTTTTATCAAATGTGCGCAAAACTACGGGAGACTAGCCAATGGTGTAGCTTCTTCAATTGTTGATACTAAGACTGCAAGAAATTTAAGAACTAAAAGAAACAAACGAATTTTAATGTCATAAATAATGAAATAGTGTCTTATACTGGCCACCTGTAATTTGTGAAGTAGAGCCCTCAAATATTTCTTGTTCGACTATATGATCATCCACTGGACCGATTGCAACAGTTTCAGTCATCTCAGAAGATTTGCTCAGATCCAGTACTACATGATCTTCTGCACACATGACAGGTATTTGTCAAATGATGCTTGTCATAATGGGCAGCACACATACATAGACGGAACATAAGACTTTGAATTATGTGCGAAAATGACCACTCCACAGAAAAAGTCTCATCTGTAGTCTGTAATAATTAGAAATTCAGAGAATACATGTAATATCATAGGGAACCAATGACACATATAGGTAAAATTCATTTAAATAACTGATAATACTGAGAACTTGTATTAGTATAGATTGTCAAAATATAAGACTTATATTCTTTTTTTCTCTGCACATATAAAATCATGGTTTCATCTTCTGGATTGGACATATATATATTGGGGACTTGGAGTGAACGTCACGCGCATTGCGTATAATAGCACGACATATTGCGCATAGTGCAAAATCACTGAATATATCTTAATTAGCACATTCTACCATTACATGGAATATCATAGGGAGTCAACGACAAATGTAGGCAGCCTGCATTTACATAATTATTAATACTTGTCACTTGTATTGATGTGGTCAGGAAAAAATGTCTGACTTAAAAAAAATTCCTTTTCCACAGGATATAACATTACATGGTTTCATTTAAACATATTTACATAGAGGTAAATGTGTGCATTGACTAAGAATAGCAGAACATAGATAAATTTTCACACAGCGCGAAAAATGTAGTGCATTGCACCAGAGCTATTTGCTATCAAATTATTACACATTATAAAGTGAACACTAGAAATGGATACTAAATAATACATTTAAGGAAATTAAATCGGGAGGGAGAAATAATCACACCATTCCTAATAAGCCTTATGATACATGATGTTATCAACAATTTTACTTTATTTTAATAGAAAACGTGCTTATATATTGTATAATATTACAATATCAAGTACATGTTCCTATCTTGGTATATATACAAGACGATGCATATTACACCTGGACTACAATAACACTGACATGTTTAGAGAAGCAACATTGTGACTGAGAGTTTTGAGGTTCTGCTTATCAATAAGTTCCCAGGTAAAATCTGGGTTGTGATATTGACTCATTGAGCTGTGAACTGTATAAACTGTGCTAGTACTGTATAATGTAGTGTCTCTTATGTGTGTAAAAGAGATATTATGGAGAAAACGTGATGTTAGAGCGATAGAATAATACTATGTCAGCTGCGCTTAACGTTTGTTTGGTCATGTTTGTAAGAGGCAGTACTAGAGGGCGTAGTGATCTGTAGAGGGCTAGATATAAGAAGGTATGACCTCAAATAGGATTTTTTAGAGACTTTGAACTAAACTAGGTGATCTTTGGTAAGTTTAACAAATCCCGTATCATGGGGTGCAAGACGTGGGTTGTACAGGGTTTGAAGTTCTCAAAAGAGTGTGATGATCATCTTATTTGCTTACTATGCCCCTTTCCTTCTATATTGCATGCTTGAAACTTTAAAATTTTACACATGTGCTATTACCGCTTTATGTTTAATATATTCTTGTTCCTTGACTAGAATCACGAGACCAGTTATTCTTTTCTTTATACATTTTTTCTCATAGTGGATTGTTTTATCCGGGAGTCCTTTTAGAAACTCTTCATTTTTTGGGATTGGAGTAAGGTCTGTGTATATCCCACCATCTCCAGATTCGGGATATACTGGGTATGTTTGGTTGGTTCTAGTCTTCTAATTTACACATGACTGGTGGAAGAATACACAATAGTATACCTTTGTCATCCATTGATACTAAGACTGAAAGAATTGTAAAAACTAGAAGAAACAACAAAATACTGATGACATTAATATTTAACTAATTTCATATACTAGCCTTCTGTAACTTCTTTTGCTGTGGAACCCTCAGCTTTTTCATGTCTGATTGCTTCATCATTCCCTGGACCGATTATAATACTTTGAGTCCTCTCTAGAGATGCGCTTGGATTGTGTATTACTTGATCTCCTACACATACGACATACATGACAAGTATTTGTCAAATGATGCTTGTCATAATAAGCAGAACACATGCATAGTTGGCACATAAACGTTGAACTATGAGTGGAAAAGGCCAATTGAAATAATATATCTCAACTGCACTATGTAATAATCAATGATTTAAAGAACATAAATATAATATAATAATATCAAGTACAGTTTTCCTTTTTGGTAATTGGTTTGTAACTGTTGAATTGGCATATTAAGTATTGAACTCTGCAATACTCTTTAAGTATATGTATGTTATGCTCTATCTGTAATGTGTGTAAACAGACAAAATTGAAGAAGATATGATTTTAAGCCGATGGATATACAGTAATACTATATCAACTAGGTTCAAATAGAGCTAGTTATATGGATTTGTTTAGACATGCACAAATCATAGCATTAAAGCAAGTCCAACAAGGGGTGCCAACTTCCACGTGGCATGACATGGCACAACACCCTTGTTGTCTCTCTATTAAAGTTGATGGGGTGCCAAAAGTCGGCATCCCTTGAGCAAGGTGCCAACTTATTTATCATAATATGGATAATAATTTAAAAATACAATATATTAGTATAACTAAATAATATAAATATTTCAAAGGGGTGCCAACAATTGGGGCATTTTTTAGGAGAAGGGTCGAAAATTATGTGCATAGAAAAGGTAAAAATTATAATTTACGATGATTTGTCAAAGTCCAACCTTTGGGGATGATTTTAAGTAACTAAATATTAATGGTTAGATCTTAAAAAGAATCGGGTAGGTTGACATGGAGATACGATGATTGTGTTATTAATATTTGTTGAGCAATTCAGCAAATATTAATAGAAGTTCAGTATAACTTTTCATGCATCTCAATTTAAAATGAGATGTTTGATATTAGGTTAAATGCACAACTCAGGGTCCTATGGACTATCACAGGGTCTGAACCTCTGACCTCCTGTTTGAAGTATTGCCTCGGCTTCTTCCTCCATTTGTGGCCTATTATCTTCCGCTAATTTACCTGAGAATAACAAGATCGAATCAAATCCTTTGAAATTCGTAAAAATGACCCCTATATAAATAATTTAGAAAAGTATCATCTACTAACCAACCACAAAGCCGGGACTAGCTAGACAGGGGTCAGTTTAAAATTTTTTGAAATTCACATTATTTCGGTATAAATAGAACTTGTCAAAGTTTAGGTTTTAAAATGGCTAAATGCAGCCGTAGCCTTTTAAATTAAGGATGCTTAAATATATTCCAATAAGTGGGTCAAAATTAATAACCTTTCCATATTGGAACATGCAAAGTTAAGATCAGTATTTATACTGTTACTATTACTCAGTGTATATGTTGTATATGTTGTACCTGATCTACTTCCGCCAGTAACTGGAGCCTTCAAACAGTTCCTAGAAAGACGTTCAAGTTCTAGAAAGACGTTCAAGTTCCCCTTCAGCAGCAGCGACCACATGGGGAACAGTATTCAGTAACTTTGCCTGCTCATCAGATTTCAGGAGAAGGTCTCTTTTTTTTTTCAAATTCAATCATTGTACAGAGGTCAATGGGTGAAGGTGAACAATTGAGGTAATAATTATAGTATAAATAGCATATGTAAGGAATTATTCTAATAATAAAGGATATTGTCCTCTCCACCCTTTTTTACAAGCTAGATCAAAACGATTTTTAAGCCTCTGCAGCTCTGTAACAATCCACTTGAAGTAAAAACAGAATATGTACCGAATGATTGAGTTAAGCTAATACAGGGAAACTGTTGAGTGCAACAATTTATTAAATAGAAGTTTCAGAAAGAAGTAAGAAGAATTCAGAAAGGTTAAACATACTGATCAAGTTTATGTAAGATAATATGCATAAATAAAAATGGTTCACTAAGCATAATCAATATTAAACACATGCTTACATGTTTCGTTATATCCTCGTGCAAAATTATCGCCTTCTGTTCAAGCTCATCCTGTCAAATATAGATACATGCTCGATGCTGGACAACTAAAAGATGCTTATAAAGGACAAGCACAGTCATGGTTATAAGGGATGCTACAAAGTCGATAGGCAATGATGTTTTTTTTGCTAGATAAAATAGTCGATGATGTCAAACTTAATAAGATGATACAAAATAAATAACAAATCATAACATAACACTACTACTAAGGACAATACTTACTACAGTAGGCTGTTTTAAAAGGCCACGTTGTATGCGTATCTTCAAATCTTTGCACTCTTCCTGCAAATAAATAGAAGCAACAAAGTTCCAAATTCATCACAGTCAAATATAAGCTTGAAAATTTTACAAAAAAAAATTAATTTTAAACATTAAAAAAAAAGGTAAGCATGAATCAAGCATTTTTTAGCAAGACATAATATCTTAGACAAAACTTACTAAAACCAATATAATTACCTGGGTTATGTTGCAGTTTTCGAGCAAATCGATACTAATTTTATTCTCCATTCCCGAAACATGCAGTAATACCTCGGGATCATTTTCACTATTGTAAGTCCATATTGTGCCTGAAAATCCATGATAGAA
The DNA here is from genome assembly GCF_009905375.1 of Apium graveolens. Classification (NCBI taxonomy): domain Eukaryota; kingdom Viridiplantae; phylum Streptophyta; class Magnoliopsida; order Apiales; family Apiaceae; genus Apium; species Apium graveolens. The sequence goes on from NC_133647.1 coordinate 137,445,308, forward strand.
TAAACTGAACTGCTTTTGTTTATAGTAACTAATATCATGTTAAGGTTCAGCAATCATAAGAGACAAACTACATGTATACAAGTCAATTGTTTTAAAATCTGCAATTTCATTAAATAATTCAACAATTTTAGAGTTAAATTTATCCTATGAGGACGGTATGCATGTGACCCGGCCTATAGTCTTTAAGAAGCTAACTTTGTACCATTATAAAATAATATGGAACCCAGTTCGAACTTCTAATGACATATGCATCTACCAGCACAACAACACTAACCTGTGACTTGCAAGAGCTTAAAAATGTTCTGGTCAAAACGGTCATTCCTAGCTGCTCTGATTTTAACGAAACTTCCGATTAACTTGTCATCAAACAAGGTCCTGGGTCCCTTTAGAAGTTTCCTAACTAACCCCCTCTTTAGGTAGACCAAAGTCATGTTCTCGGGTTCTATTGACGCGTACTGGAGTGGAGGAATCCTGCGAGCTTTCAAGTTTTCCTTAGGGAATGTGTCATATATATCTGACTTCACACCATCATTCTCATCTGAGTCGCAGCAAGAAATATAGAATTCGCCTTTCTTCATTCTATCTTCCGCAGAGCGGAGATATTTCAGAGTCAAGGATTCTCTCTCCCTGATAATTTTCCAAGCTAAACCAAAGTGCTCCATAAATTTCTGCATGCAAACAGTAAGACAAGTAATAAAGAAAATTCATAGCCATTATAATACAAAACATTGAATAACCACCTGCATCAATCATCTCACCTCCAACTTGATCTTAATCCGCCCCAACCCCACCTCACCCCAGTGATAAAGAACACGACGCTAAGAATAATTAGGTGATCATATTTATTATCTACAATTATTCCATGGTAAAAAAATTTACTGTCCTTCCATAAACCAAGCAAGAACCATGAACAAGTAGAAATACCTAACAGACAGTCGTGATATTCAATTTTAAGTTGAAGAAAATACTATAAATATGAGATAATAAGGTAACTTTGATGCACATGCGAGAAATGAAACTTCCAAGATGGTCAATTTCTTCATCATTTTTACATATATTTTATATATGTTTCCTGCTTCTGAAGATGACACATCAAATATTTTCTTCAAATAACTTTCTGATTTAAATACTTTCAAATTTAATAGTATTCACAAACGATAAAATTTGAGAGGTAAAAGGAATTGGAAAATATTACTATAATTTCGTGTATCTACTTATTATCTGTAAAGTAAGTGTACCCTGTCATAATTACCATCCTTTTTTTCTTCAACTAGTAGCCCATACTTCAAACAGACATGACATAGACCCTTGTTTCCTCTAATCTGAACAAATTCAACTTGCCCAATGCAGTGCCTGCAAAGAGCCTTTGGACAGCCCACGCAAATAAAATCCTGGCCTTTGTGGCATATGAAGCAAGAATGAGCATCTGAAGCAGTAGCATAAGTTTTATATGTTAGTAAATTCTTTGCTGACAGGACAATGAACATTCGAGCTCCAGACAAAAATACATCGTTATGATATTCCACTGAATTAAATTACAAATTTGTTCTTAAAACAAAAACATTAAAAAGGCTAAAACAACAATTTAATAAAATAAATGTGAACGCAAAGATCAACTCTTCAACTCTCCTCGGTGACCCATATGGCATGTATTGAGCACATTCAAATGAGGCAAAGGAAGACTGCAAATAAAAAACTAAATATTTAACTATATACCACAAGTCCAGGAATTTCCGGTGTTGACGACTGAATCATCCTTGCCTATACATTTAGGGTGACACACTTTTATGCAATCTCTGAAACATTTTGGAACAACATTACTTAGAGAATGGCTCTACTCAGGAATGAAAGAGATAAAATGTGCACTAAAACTAAAATTATTACATGGTAAATATCTAGGGAAATTAATGACACAAAATACAGGAACTAATAACATAAAATGAACTTTCATATAGTCATCATGGTTCATGGAAATAGTCTATATATGTACTGAAAAATCAAGTTGGTTTCCGATAATTTAACTCTGACTGGCATTTTAAACAAGTTGCATGTCCTATTTCTGAAGAAAAATGTTTCTTTTATGTTAAGCTTTACCCAGAAAAGTATTATTAATTGTCAACATGTAAACCCATGTAATTACCTATAGATTTTCAAATTAATTGTATGAATGTTGAGAATGTACTTGAAACAATTAGTTTTAAAAAAATCGATAAAATCTCTGTAGAATAATAACAAAAAGAAAAAGAAAGGGAAAAAGATTATGTAAATTAAAAACAAAAAACCATAACCAATTTCTGAAAAATAGTAAATGACAGATTTGTTTACCATTTTAGGTATTCCACACACACACATATATATATATATATACATCAATAAGCGACTCGGTTCGACTACCGAATAACGAATACTCAAATTTATTGGTGTAAACTCGAATTGAGTAGTCTGCCCAAAAAAACGAAAATGTTAAAATATTATACAATAAAATAAGTTCTCCGCCTTATGAAATTATATTAAATGATTAAATAATTGTATATTGTACACGAATTTCATCATAGAAAATAACTCAATTCCCTTATTTTTAACCAAAAAATTCCTAAATTCACTGAGTCCTACTTCGTCATCAAATTTCGGTCTTCATCCTATTTCGGTCGAACTTAATTATCCTCTATTCAACCATACATTTTTAGATCGATCATCACTAATCCACATATCCTTTTGTCAGTTGCATTGTCATTCTCTCTACTCAACTTCCTTTTTCTCACTCTTCTTTCATTATAAAATTGTTATTGTCAAAATGCACCACTCCGTCTTCTTTACTATTATCGCCATTCAAATTTCCGACCTATGTTTCGATTTTTGTCATATATGAATGTTTGGTGATTTCGTTCGAAGTTCGATGATTTTTCCTGATTGTCTGAATACAGTTGGTGATTCAGTTCAGTGATTTTTTTGTCGATTGTAGTAATTTATATTTACATATAGTAATTTAAGTATAATGTTGGATGATTTTAGGTGGTGATCGAAGATAATGGACAGATGTGCTTGTTGTGTGGTGGTTATGAAGGTTTTTTTCTAGAGATTATATGTTTAACTGTAGTGATTATTTTTTGACGGTGGTAACTTTTTTGATTTTAGTGGTCGGTGGGTGGTCGGAAGTACGTAGTTGCAGTCGGTGGTGGGAGTAGTTCAACCTATTGGGTTTCAACCCAATGTGATTGGTTGGGCCCAGTGATATAAGATATAATTGGATGGGCAATAATTGTATGGGTAAACAATTATTATCATAGTTGGATTGTGAAATAATTGTATGGGTAGGCAATTATTATCACAATTGGATTGTGTAATAATTGTATGAGTAGACTATTATTATAATCATATTAGGTATGTCTTGTTGACAAAGTTTTATAATGGTTATATTTACATAGTCATATTGTGTTTGATTGATGAGAGGAGTGTCTAAGATATAGACTTAAGTACTAGTGAGCGGATGTTAAGTATTAGGCTTATACATAGTATGCTTGAGCATTGTTTGGCTTCGGACACCATTGAGGTATCATGTAACTATTGTCCTATTGATAACTCATAAATGTCTTATACTCTGCATTGATAGATCGAATCTCGAAAAATTGTGTGTTTTCCTCCAATTAAGTGGTATCAGAACCGAGGTTCCTAGTGAATTGAGTTGGAGGAAAGTTTGAGGTTCAATTGGCATGGCGAATTACGATGATGGATTTGATGACAAGAAGTATACTAACGAGGGAAGAGACAAAGTTATGTGTTGTATGACGGTTGACTTGCAACCTGGATCAAATCGTTTGGACTCGACACGAGATGAAAGAGATGATCGGAATTTTTTTAGTGGCTTGATCAACCAGGAAAATATTTTGGATAATGTTGTTCTTCTTCAAGAGGCCAAAGGATTGTGAAAGCAAGGATTGGGTGACTCAATGATGTAAGGAGCATTCATGATTGATGCATATGATTTTGTGGATGGAAATTTCGTTATTATGAAGAACGATAGTTTGGTGGTCACTATACGGGTTGTAGTGATTCTCAAAAGTTGGAAGAATGAGATGAATGAATTCTTGTTCAAGGGGAGGCATCGGCGAAGAGATGTTGATATTTTGATGGTTTACGTGTAATCTAATCTAGAGTATTAGGTTAAATGGGAGGATTGTTGGGTTTCAACCCAATGTAATTGGTTGGGCTTGGTGATACAAGATATAATTGGATTAGGCAATAATTATATGAGTAGACAATTAGTATTATAATCGTATTAGGTTTGTCTTTTTGGCTAAGTTTTGTGATGGCTATATGTAAATAGTCATTGAGTTTGATTGATGAGAGGAGTGTCTAAGATGTAGACTTAAGTATCGCTCGTGAGCGGATGCTTAAGTATTGTGCTTAGACATCCTTGATTGATTGTTATTGTTCGGTTGAGCATTGTTTGGCTTGGAACACCATTGAGGTGTTATGTATCTATTGCATTAATGATAATTGCTTGGATTAATAATACAAGTTGGGATGCGGATTTTTCGTGTCACACATGTTTTGTGTGTACTCCGCATTGGTAGGTTAAATCTCGTTTATGTGTATGTTTCCTCTTAACACAACCATGTTGATTTTTTTACTTTGGTAATTTTTTATTAACATTGATGATTTTAGGTGATTTTAGGTGGGAAGACAGTAGGGATAGGTGGTTGACAAAGGTGTGGGGTTGTGTAGACGGAAGTAGAGGCTGGGGGAGTGAGGAGGAAGGATGTGGTGATGGTTGGGATGAAGAAGATAGATTTCAAATGAATAGCCTACATTAAAAGTAGCTTTAAATTTGTGTAGTGGAGATTAGTTCTCATATCTCACATAAGTGTGGGTGCTCATATATTAGTAAGATTTGGAGTTAGAAAGAGAAATAAAAAACCTGATATTCAAAACGAGATTCTAAATATTTTTCTCCTCTTTTTACGAAATAAATGTATATTAACATTTTGGTTTTCATTATATTTACTTTTTAACATCAATATTTGAATCAGTAACTGAATTTTATAAAAAGAATTATGTAAAATTTCCAAATATTTGACCGAGATTCAAAAAAACTTGTAAAATTTATGTGATTCGAAAATAGAATTTTAAAATCTACAGGATTCCCAGATTATAAGGTTTTCTCATGATCTTTTTTTATATTTGAAAAAAATTGTTTGTGATTGGTTTCTTTTGGAAGAATTGTAAATATTTGAAACTACTCAATTTTTCGATTTTATAAATAATTTTTAAAGATCGTTATCTCGGTTCTCCGTTTACAAAAGTTCTCCATTAAACCTTATCTTATATAAATATTAAATTATATTACTACCTAAGAGCAGTGCGGGGAACAAGGGTCGAGTGCGGGGAACAAGGGTCGGGCTTGGGATATTAATCAATCTCCTCGCCCAAACCTCAAAATTTTCAATTAAACCTTCTATGTTGCAGCCCCATACAAAAAATAATTCCTCCCTTTTTGAAGTGGTCTATCTCAAAATCATACATCACACACACAGAGAATGATATAAATATATACTATTATATTAAAGTGCGAACATTAAAAGTTTCATCGACATAACATTAAAAGTTTCGTCGATTATCTAGTTAATTCATAGTTTGGTCACTCAATACACAACCGTTAGATAATTCAAATGAAATAAACATATAATATAATCCTAAAAATTATTGTTATGATTAGGCGGTGTGATGTTCAAATCCCAGAAACAACATATTAAAATTATCATTTACAGTATATAAGGATTAAAACAATCGTGCACCGTACGGGTTATAGACCAGTGTGTGTCTATATAAATATATATCATAAAAATAGTTCAAGGAACTTACTCCTGGTTACAAAATAGAAGAAGTCCCCCAACATAGCATAAAAAACACCATTCTTCCTTTGTTACACATTTGTGTGTCCTCTTTCTTCGTTTGTGACCTTCCTCCCTATTATTCATCATGGTGGCAAAGGTGGTGATGGCTTTGTGGCACCTCTAGCGTGAAAATTGATTTTGGATTTTGATGAATGTAAGGAATGGTGCAAAGATATGTGGGCAAAGGTTGTATATACATTTATAAAGCCAAGATTAGGGTTTTGAGATTTTATTTTGTGGGCCGCTTGATTGGGAGGGACATTTCTAGACCATATGAGCCCATGAGCCCAACAAGAGGCCCACTCGGAGGCAAAAGAATAATAATAAATAAACTAAAATAATAATAATAATAATAATAATAATAAATAGTATATAGTATAATAATTATTAATTATAACAAACTATATCATACCCTTTTCTAGACAAAGGATATTATAGTTAAAGGATCACATAATAAAATTTAAACATTAGTATAATTTTTAAATTTGATAACTTGCAGAAAAACTCATGCCAAATTTAGAAAGGGAATTGATAAATAAGCTTTAAAAAAATACTATTTAAGCTCCAGGTGTCTTGCAAATGACATAACTATCCATAGCAACGACAAATTCCAAGAATTTCACTATAAAAAATATGGGCAAATGTGTAATAAACATGTCTAAAATTTAAAAGTGGAACTTAAATAGTAAAAAGTGGAGTTTATTTAACAATTCTCTTTAAAATTATTACATATAATGGAAAATATTAGAGGGTGTATTCAATTTATATTATATAGAAAATTTTCAAATTTCAAAAGTTTGGGGATATTTAATGTGAATTTAAAATAATCAATTAATATATAGGGGTATCCAACACATGAAGGATCCTTCAAAATCTTATGCTATTTGATTCAGATTTTTAAAAGTTTGGAAATAGTCAACCCATGTTCCAAATAATCTTTTAAAATCTAGACGTATTCAATATGGATTATAAACAATCTATTAAAATTTATTTCTATTCAAAAACTTGTCGACTTTAAGATTTCAAAAATTTTTGGATTTTGTTAATTTCGCAGTATATTGTAAACTCTTTCAAATCTCACATAAGTACAAGAGATTCTATTGAATTTAGGCTCAATTCTATATAGATATTACCACACATGCGTGGACTTACCAATATTATATATTTTTTTATAGAATATTAAATCAGTTACAACATATTAAATCCATGGAATAATAATAATATGTTAAAATCTTAATTGAATATATTATTCTTCGAATGTGGATATAATCTATTTGATCATAATGTTGAATATTAAACTATATACACTATGCTTTTCATGATATTTATTTTCTTTTTTAGTTCAGTAATCCCAGCACTTTTAACTTCAACCAATCCAAAGAATTTCTTTTTTATTTTACTCTACCAGACTTTTAGTTTTTAGATTTTGCTTAGAATTAAAAGAACACTTGGAATTAAAAAAACATATACAAGACGAATGTATAGGGTTCTTTGTGCCTCGCAAATCCATATAAACCCCATGATTTATTTGCATTATTTATTAAATTTTCAATGGTCACATAATATATGCACCATATTATCCAACCATTTCCTAAATTTCTTAACGTTTCCCAAACTATCATATTTTTTTTACTAATATCATGGTACCAAGAATTTAGTACCACATTTTTTAAACAAATGTAGAAAAATAGTTTGTTAAAAAATATTTTAATTATTAGATTTACAAATATTAATCGAGTTTCAAATTTAAAGAAGTTAAGAAAACTTTGTGAATGTATATTATAATAATTTTTTTAAAAGAAGACCATTGTTATGTACAAACACACACATATATATGTGGGTATATAGATACATATATTTATATATATGTATATAAATAAAGAACAAAGTTCTATCAAGTCCTTTTTTTTGAAGTCATAGAGTTCAACATCATGACCAACTATTACAATCCAATCTAATGGTCCAAGTTTTATGTATGTTAATAATTTAAAATAAATATAATAAGCTAAAGGGTATGACGTGTGTAGTGGTGTTTTATCATTAATGTTGAACAAGTAGAACATGCATGTTTTGCAACGTGACCATAAATATTTTACAAGCTAAGCATGTTTTACAAAATTATATATGTTGCCATGTTATACTTGAAAATATATGGAATTTGCAAGATTTTCATTAAAATATTGAATTTTATAGGGCATGAGTCACAAAATAATACGTTTTGAAATATTTACGCAATATTTTACTTACAAAACATATATAGACTCCAAGTTTCCAAAAATAAGGGACTCCATAGAATTTACCTGTATACATAAATATATATACATGCATATATATATATACATGCATTCAAATAAAAATATATTAGAACCAAGGGTCCATGTACCTCCCAAGGTGTTTATAATTAGTGAATACAAAGAAATTAAAAAGTTTTATAAACATAAAAGGTAAAAATATTAACAAACAAATTTTTTTTGTGCTAAATACTTAATAATTCAGTATTAAGGTAGTTTTTGTTCAAATTTTGTATCTAAGAGATTATTTTACAAAAATAAAAGGTGAAAACTTAAAACATATTTTTGTGCTAAACATTGATACAGGGATAAAAACAAGTAGGTCTAAAAGTTTATGTACGGTGTTATTTAGAAATGGAGTCCTTGTAGTTAGATTAAGTTACACTACTTTTTTGGTCCAAAGTACACTACTTTTTGTCTTTTTCCATATAGGATTTCATTTAGGTCAATACTCATATTTTTAAAAGCAATTACCTTTGAATAGAAGGTTTCGGTGTATACTTTCTATGTAGGCTAAAAGTCAATGACCCATCTTCTAATAGTTGTCATTACCCCTAAAGGACTAGGTTTTGCTCAACATGTACACTCTCTCAAATCCCGATAGGTTGTCAAAAACATCATTTTAGGCTATCTTATATAATCTATATAAATGGATTTTCTTTTCTACGATAAAGAAATTAGGTTTTCTTTTGGTAGTGATAGGACCTGCAAACACTTTATGTTAGCCAAATCATATGTTTAAACAAGAAGTTTTAATATACGGCTTGTTTTCATTTGATTTATGTTGGATTTATCAAATCTCATGTACCAATTTATTGACTCTGTACTCTAAGCATTGGTTGTTGAACAAGGTTGAAGTTGTATATTTTTACTTGGCAGGACTAATAATATAACTCAACAGTAAAACATGACTCGTAAATAATTCTACGTTCAAAGGAATCTATCTCAAATGAATATTTGTACACATGAATTAAGATTAACTACATTGAAGAAGCCTTCTATACGCCACAGGATGAAATTCATTAATATGTTCAGGTTTCAATGAAATGAGGGTCAGATATTTGAACCGACTGTTAGGATTCAGTGTGAAGACTAGTGTGAAGACTAGTGTGAAGACTACAGGAAGATTTCAATGAAACTGACTATATATAATTAATACTTAACAATGGACTTAAAAGACAAGATACAAATATCTTGCACGAATGTGTTAGTCTTCTTACCAGACCGTTGCACTAGACCGTTGCACTAGGCGTCAACAGTTTGAGAACGAAACTGAGTACTGAAGAAAGAAATTTTGTTAAGTGGGTCCAGATGTACGAGAAGAAAGTTTTGTCTGTCATGTATGAGGACATGAGAGCAGGGAAAGAAGTTGAAAAAAATTCAAGTCAGATGTGTTCCACTAAAGTGCACACACTCTATATGTGTGCTTTAAAGCTCAAAAATTGGGAAGGTATTGGAATTATGTGTTTCCAAAGAGTGCACAAACTCTACAGGAACACATAGGTGTTAGGAAGCTCAAGAATGGCTAAGCATTAAGAGAATGGGTGCCAGGACCGCTCTACGGGCGCCCATATGGAGAAAATGAATAAACATGGTGAAGTAAAAGAGGTATGAGCACCCATACTATGGAAGACCACCTTGGCGGAGCATATACATGTGAAAGGAACAATATTTGGCTAAGTAATACACGTATATCCGCTCATACATGTGCTTACTTTTGGTGAACACATTGGTTGCAAAGCAGAATGTTTTAAAGTGTTGAACCTCTTACACCACCTAAGAGTGCAAATGCTTCATGAGAGCACTCTACAAGCGTCTGTACTAATACATATACATGCATTGGCCCACATATGTGATCCTGGAAGCATTTTGATGAATTGAAGGGGGGCCATGGGTGCTAATCTTCCTTTCTCTACTCTGTTTCTATGTGCTCCAATACTCTATACACTTTATACTCTTGCAGGCGCAGAATAAAAAATTATACTTATATTATTTTTAAGTTATTATCAAGGAATAAAAGAAGGGAGGCGCACATATGTTACTCCACACACAGCTTGCAAATTTAAAATGAGTAATAGATATTGTGTCACATATCACTACACTTTCTCTCTCCGGAAATCAACCTATATCAACCACAAAAGTAGATCTCAAAAATGGAACGCTCATATCATTATTGAGAGATATCAATTACACATCTAAAAACAACACTTACAAATATTTTGAGAGCAATATTGAGAAAGCTACTAGAAGAATATTTTATTGACTATTTAAAACCTGAGTTGCTTTCTTGATAGAGATAGAATTAAATACTAGAGAGCATTATTATCTTGTACCAAGTGCGCAACATTTATTTCGTTTGAAGCAACACTCATTTTAATTATTGGTGTAAACAACCCTTGGTGGTTTTTGTATCTTGTACTTATTTCTTTGATCATTTTTGTTACTCCGCTTTAATTTGATATTCTGCATTTCAGTTTCGAAAATTGTGTAGAGTTACACCCCCCAACTCGATTTAGAACCCAACTTAGGCTATCAACAAGGGCTATGAAAAAGTTAAACCCTCTGACGAAATGACTAGTTAAAAAAGTGCTTCGGGGTTAAATTTATTAACTATTGAAGATGTATTCATACTATTTTATTGCTTCAACTTTTGTGGATTTGGCCTTTTTTGTTGTTGTGTTGTCTTTTTATGTAGTAGCACTGCAGAACTTATTTTAGCAGTAATGTTTAACAATTACATTTCGCAAGTCACAAATATTACAAGATGAAAAAATGTTGAGAACACGATATATGCATTCCCAAATAGAGTTATAAATGAAATATGCTTTTTTTAGAATAAATGTATGAGCCAGCATAATTGACCGGGATGCAAAAAAAACTATGCACGACATAAAATATGAAGTGTAAATTTTAAAACTTACTTCGAGTTTGGAGATCAAATTCTGATGTTCACGACCAATGAATCCAATTAAAAACATAAGTTTTGTGGATCTCCATTTCTTTAGCATGCACTGGCATTGTGTTCTTTGCGACATCTCATATGATAGAAAAACATGCCACCTTCTCCATTTTATATTTGCAGATAACTCCAGATTTTATAACAATGCTTGTGCATCTCCTGTATTGCATTAAATGTAATAATTCCGGTAACTATTTTTTCCTCCATACTACTATTCATTTGATACTCATGCTCCTTTGTTTCTTAACCACTAGCTCTTTCTTCCCAGACTAGCAAAAATGTATTTATTTGTGTTACTCCTGTTTGAACTTTCACCAAATTTGATGCTCTTTGTATTCTGCAGGCTCATGCTTCCTTTTGTAGCACCATTTCCATCTGTTTCCATGTTATATATTATATGTGATGTGTCCTCTTACAAACTTGACACTTCTATCAACTGGTTTGCACCCACATCCTCCAAATCTTCTTTATTGTTTTCTTCATCAAAACTGTTTGCTGCTTTAGGTCTTACCATCACATCTACAATAACATTTTTTTCCTCTTGTTCTTTTGCGGTGGACCCCATTCGTCTTGTTTCTTTCCCTGAATCACTTTGTAATTGTTTTTAAACTGATTACATTCTGAGAGTATCATATATTTCCTTTTTCCCGTTGTAGGCTGCAGTAATCACCAAGCTCTTCTCGTGGCTCGTTCATATTTTAGCAACTTCATATGATTGAAAGCCATTTTTTGTATAGCTTCTGATTTTCTTGCAGTGCCTTGGATAAGAATTTTTTTTTACTCTGGAGAGACACATCGAGCATGGTACTGTTGTTGCTTTCTCACCCATTATAAATACTTTTTGATACTTCGGTAACTGCTTTTGCTAATTACACGACAAGGTTGTGAAAATTAAAGTGCAGGTTTACTTCTAAAAACTTTAGATGAGAAAGTGGACTGCCTTCCTCAGACTGCATTTCACTTATGACAAAAGTACTTAACTAGGGTACAACAAGCTTTGACAAGACCTGGAGATAATGGGACGCTGAAACTGGTGAAGAGCTGCTTCTTCAAGAGGGTCGACTTAGGAGCATGTATAGGCTATCTTTCCAAAATCATGGAAATCTGGCTACATCTACTGGACTTGATTCATTAGCGTGCATGTGGGATCACAAGTTAGTGAATTCATTCTAAGATTTTAGCTTGAGAACCTTCACCGGATTCTCTGGCGCTGACCCCAATATGACTTGGTGCGAGTTATCTAGCTTCAACCCTCTTGCCGTCTAGTTTATTTAGTTTTGTAGTTTGATATCATTCAAGTATGACTTTTTCTTGTAAAAAAATTAATATTGTAGTGCTCCTTTCTTTCGACATGCCCCAGTGCAAACAAGCAACACTAATGTAAAAAATAGGAGAGTAATAATGTTAAAACAAATCCATAAACATTGTCAACGAAAAAGATAGGCTATTGCAGATGCATGTGCAAGGGAAAAATAAGCAAGTTAATAAAACTTATCTGGAACCGATGTTCAATAATCTTTAGCAGATTGTAGATAGCCATAGTCTCCCACAGGTTAATCATGGTTCTGATAATTAAAGTTTTTTAGCATAAACCTCTGCTGTAGTTGTAGTTCTGAACCTTTTGTGTTATCTTCCGATAATTATCCTGCTGTGTTCTTTTTTTTTTGTGAGATGCCAATTGAAAGCCATGAACTTTCCTTTAATCTATATTTTTGTAGTGCCAAAGTCTTCACATCATTGTTGTATATCGCTTCTTTGTTTTTCCATTTCCAGACTCCTTAGTGAGTTTCATATCAATCCTCAGATGTATGTGTACATATCACAAATACCTTCTTGTAATCTTTCATGTGCCACACACAGATAATATCAGCTTTTATGATCTTTTTATCATCCATAATACATCTTCCTGAGCTAGGGATTTCCAAATTATGTGCATCAACGTCACACTAATTTGAGCTAGCACTAAATTCTACCAACTTGCCCCTGCTTCCAGCCTTACAGTTTTTGGTTAAGGTGCCACATTTAGAGCCTAAACTGTGCTGACGCACTTTGTTTAGTACCAGATAATTGAAAGTCGTGCTAGACAGGGTTTCTGGTCATTACATCAACAGATTGACTAAGTATGCACAAACATATATTAATAGAGTTCAATCAAATTATCGGTTAGTGTTAGGGGAGTTTAGTTCTCCTTCTATAAAGAGGAGCATGTAATTCATTTAGAGGTTATGTAAAATTTAATAACAAAACTCTGTTTTTCTCATCCCAACTATCTCTTAAATCTCTCTCTAAATTTCTCTCCTCATCTATCTCTAAATCTCTCTTTCTGCTTCTTAATCTCTGAAATTAAACACAGGATATATATATCCTGTAACAGTAGTTAGAGAAGTAAGATCGGCCGACCAGTTACTGCAAATTATTGGATGGAGAAATACTACTCTGACGGAGTTCACTTAAACCAAATCATAAGCAAACTAATCATGTACTGTAATTTTCAGCAGCAGAGAATTAATAATTGTATAAAACGTACAACATAGAGTGTACATGTTATTTGTACATACTAGGTCTAAAAGGAGAGAATATGACCCCTGAATATCAGTGAAAACTCAATTTCGAAAATTTTGATCAAGTAAAAAATCAAAAGACAACCAGTTTGGTTATGTTCAAGTATTGGGTTCCTGACTAATATCTTTAATATGTTCTTACTCGCAAGATCGGACTAATACAGTAATATGCAACATATAAGGGCAATTTATATACAAATAGCCAGTACAAGTAAGAAAAATGAATAGAGGGTATTGCTTATCTGCTCAATATTTAGCCTGAGAACTAAGAAGCTAGGGTTTTGATCATCGACCTTTCCCATCTAACTTGTTGCTGATGAATCGTCAGCTGTCAAGGCCTATTTTTCCGGCTGATCAATAGTTTTTCAAAACATATTTTTATGATGAATACAATGTTAATAATAATATTTTAATTTTTTTATTGTTATTGTTAATTTCAATTTATTAGTGACTATGGTACGAATAATAGTTGAGATAATTCAAATAGTCAAAGACTTATCACTTATCAGTCTCAGGTTTTAGGTTCGATTCTCATTTATCGCGAGACGATTCTCGCCCATCCCCAATATATAAGTTAAATTATGATATAAATAAAATTAATACTAGGCATGCACAATAACTTTTAATATTTTAATTTTCTTTATCAATAATAGGAATTATAATAAATCATTTAATGAATTATACATGTCAAAGTTGGTGTTGGATGTTTTTAAATAAATTATTTATATATGATTGAGTTTAATAATTTTTTAAAATAGGTAGGTTAATGACAATAGATTTCTGTTAAAAATTGATGTGATGTTATAAAAAGGACTAGTGAAAAAAGTGATGTCAAAAAAATAAAATGACTTTTTGGTAATATTTTTAATTTGTATATGTTTTGATGTAAAAAATTATAAAAAATAATGTTTTTGATAAGATTTGATGGAGAAATCAACATTGCTTCTCACAAAACTCAAACACAACTTTTTCGAAAAGTATGAAATCTTACTATTTTTAACGGCAGTTTTTATGTCAAAAACACTTTTCATTAAAGTAGCTTTTGAATTTTATCAAATAATTTTTGAGCTTCAATGAAAAGTTGCTCTATAACGACAATGTCAAACACAACCTAAGTTACATGTGTTTAGTTAAAATAGGTTTTCTAGATTCATAGCAATATGTTTTGATCATAACAAGACTCTATTAAATAATATTTCTAAAAACTCCCAAAAAAAAATCTAGAAAATTAGGCTCTTAATCCGTGTTTACATTTTATTTTGCACCCACCCAAGTAACAAAATATAAGTATAAAGTCCTATGTAAAACGAAAATTAAGTATATTAGAAATGTATATTGTGTATTAGAAATATATATTGCAAGGATAAAGAGAGAGAAGAGAGGAAATATGTTATTTTCTCAATTGCCTTTACAAGCTCAACATTGGTGCTATTTATAGGTGTTGGACATGAACTTGAAAATTTAAAAGTCTCTTTAATGAATTCATGAACTTGAAATATTAAAAGTCGGGAAATTGGAGTACCAAAGGTTTGTTCTATAAAAATCGAGGGACATATATTCATAACACTCCACCTTTGATGTCCATTTTTCAATAATTGTGCCTCGTTAAAACCTTTCAAGGAAAAAACTCATTGGAAAAAATATTCTAGTAAAGGAAAAAGAGTACATTAATTATGAGATTTATTTTAAGTCTTTAAGTCAACACATGCCAATCTTATTTACTAATTTCTCAAAAATCGATGGGGTAGTGACTTTGTGAATAGATCTGCAAAGTTGTCACTTGAGCGAATCTGTTGGACTTCAATTTCTCCATTCTCTTGAAGATCATGTGTGAAGAAAAATTTGGGCGAGATATGTTTAGTATTATCACCTTTGATACAACATTTCTCCAACTGCTCGATGCATGTTGTATTATCTTCGAACATCACTGTCGGGACTATCCCGTCATGATGCATGCCACATGACTCACGAATATATTAATATATTGATCTCAACCAGACACATTCTCGACTACTTTTATGGATTACAAGAATTTCTGTATGATTAGAAGAGGTAGCAGCCAAAGATTGTTTTATGGATCGCCATGAGATGGTTGTATCCCCATAAGTGCACAAATAACTTGTTTGTGATCAAGTTTTATCTGGATCAGATAATTATCCTGCATCTGCATAACCTATTAGTACTGATTTAGATTTATTAGAATAAAATAATCTCATATCAGTTGTGCCTCGAAGGTACTGAAAAATATGTTTAACTCCATACCAATGCCTCCGAGTTTTGCTAAAAGATTCACAGAAAATGCTATATCAGGTCGTGTATTATTAGCAAGATACATAAGTGCACCGATAGCGCTAAGATGTGGTACTTCAGGACCAAGTAATTATTTATTTTCTTCCCTTGGTCGAAATACATCCTTTTTCCTATTAAGTGATCGAACAACCATTGGAGAACTAAATGGATGTGATTTGTCCATGTAAAACCGTTTAAGGACTTTCTCGGTATATGTTGATTGGTACAGAAAAATTCCATCTCTTAAGAGCTCAACTTATAATCCAAGGAAAAGTTTTGTTTTTCCAAGATCTTTCATTTCAAATTCTACCTTAAGATAATTAACTATTTTTGGAGCTCTTGAGGAGTTTCAATTATATTTAAATCTTCAACATACACAGCAACAATAACAAATGAAGACTCGGTCTTCTTTATGAATATACAAGGACAAATAAGATCATTTATGTATCGTTCCCTTAACCTTTGGTACCACATTCGACCAGACTGTTTTAATCCATATTGTAATATCCCATATATTTTCAAATATTATTATTATTATTCGGAATTGTTTATGTGATTTTATGTGAATTTTGGTGAATTATCTGAAAAGTAGAAAGATATCTGAATGTTTATATGTGACATTATTTGAATATTTGAATTTTATATGTCCAGAATAAAATATAGATAATTGTGGTATTTTCTAGTAATTTTTGGAGTATTATATGATTTTATAATGATTTATGAATTATTAATTATTTTCAGAATAATTATAAAATTATTTTATAAAGCCGGGAATCTTCCAACTTCAACCGTTTTGCGTTTTTACAACCCGAAACTCTTCCGAAAACTCCTTCCTAACCTAATCTGGTAATTCCGGACATTTTCCGTGTTTTGAGTTTTTCGATCCGGATTACGGTTTGACCCGTGCGCGGCCCGGCGCAATATTTTCGATACGATAGTTATTTCGGTAATCAATAAAACCCGTAATCTCGAAAGACGGGATATTTTTACGTTATTTTCGTATATGGTGTTTTATAAAAAGCCCGGTTTTGATAATTATCCAATTCTGGTATTGAATTGTATCGTTTTTACAGTTACTTAGCGGCTAAGCAACTAATTTAACGATCCAAAACGATCCAGAACGATCCAATATTCCATAAATATAAATAGCCTATTTCTTATTTCGTTTATTTCGTTTATTCATTTGCAACCAGTTAAAATACCGTAAAAACAGAAAAAAAACCCGAGAAACCGATACGTTCCCGAGAATCAAACACACGAACGAAGGCGTTATCGAACTCCGATTCGGGCGTGCAGCATACCAAAACGAAGCTCTCGAAATCTTCTTTCTGAATCAATCATCAGTTTCTGCCCAGAAATCACAGTAATTTTCTTATTTAATTATTTATATTCGAATTATTTGATAATTAAATTATGAAAATTTGTTCTTGATGTTGTTGATGTGATTTGATGCTTCCATGTTGTAGAGCATATTTTTCTGGTCGATTTGGTATATTATACTTCAAAAATAGGGTTCGGTATCATATAGAAATTGAGGTTTAATTTTCTGAAAATTCTTTGAATATGTGTTCTTGGTGTTCTTGAAAAGTTCTGAGAATCAAACCCAAATTTGAGGGTGATGCAGACTTCAGAATTTGAAGTATGAGTAACCAAAATGTTCAGATTTTCATGTTCTTTCTGTTTATGCCCTCAAATCATTCAAACGACTAGGGATGTGAAAAATTCGTAATTTAGGGTTAATATTCGAATTTGGGGGTTTCTTGATTGTTAGTTGTTCATTGAATTAGGTTATGCAGAAGAATAGATCGTGTTTCTCTGAGTTTAACGGTATTTTTGGATTGAATTATGGTGTCCGATTTAAAGTAGCCGGAAAAGCTCGGTTTTGACCGGCTTTAATGGCGGTTTGGCCGGAACCGAGGACTCGACAGTGTTTTGTTATTGTCGATGTCGTCTCTGAATTGTGGTAGTGTTGTAGAATCGATAGGGACTGAAAAGCAGAATGATCGAGCCGGTTTGGAGCTCGATTGGGGTTCGCCGGGAAATGAAACCTCGCCGGATTCTGCAATTTTCCGGCGGGTTTCTTCAGTTTCTTGGTGACCCGTTTGGGTCGGTTTTTGACCCGGATTTCGACCCGCTTTTAATCCTATAAACCCAGTTGCAAAAATCTGAAAACTGTTTCTGAATTTCTGATTTAAAAATAATTCAAAAATCCTATTTTAATTTCTGAAAATTCATTTTATTTAATTTGAAAATCATTATTTTAATTCTGAAAATTTATTTTAATTCAAAAATAAATCCAAATTATTTAATTAATTAATTTTAGTTGATAATTAATTATTTAATTAGTCAATTAATTTAAATATTAATTGATTAATTAATTTAATTAGTTATTAATTAATTTTAATTGATTATTTAATTAGATTTAATTATTTAAAATTGATTTAAAAATTCCGAAAAATAGTTTCGAGTTTTAAAATATTATTTTAAATTATTTTCCAGGCTCGATAATTTTTATAAAATTATTTTCGAGTATTCGAGCCCTATTATTTAATTATTAAATGATTTGGAGATCCGTTTTATTCTGAAAAAGGTTCAAAAATTCATAAAAAAACAACCGTTTGTCCGTTTAATACGAAACGAACGCGTACAGACTCAAAAAAATATTGCACTTTCAATAAAAATACTTTTGAGACCTAATTTCTTTTATATTGCAATGTCATTTAATTTGTATATCAGTTTGAGTCGGTATTTGATCGATAAATGCTAATATTGACCTGATTTTCATTCTGAGCGCACTGAGACGTATCTTTTAATGATCTGACTTATGTATTGCATGAGTTATGTGATTACGTGTTATACCAATGTCATGATTATGTGTTATGTGATAAGTATGCTATATGTTTACAGTTTAATATGCCATGCTTAGTTATAAATGGTCGGGGAGATGTCAAGACGTAGAGTTACGTCGATTGAGTTTAGTTCTGTCAATTAAGATAGTCTTTTTGTTTATAGAATCGAGTAGCAAGGAGTACAGTCAAGTGTTAGACGGAGATAGTAGCCAGCAGTTAGAAGCATAGTTAAAGTAAGAGGTTATTGAGCATACCAGGCAAGTACCCCTAACTTCACTTATCGTTCAACTGACGTTCATTTCTAATCATATTATACAAGTACCTATATCTTTATTTATCATTCAATTGATATTGACTCTGAACTTTATTCTTTCAATATCCATACTATTCTAAGTTCAGAATAGTTAAACGTTTTATGTTTCGCTATGAATTACTCTATAGGGCAAAGCTTTGAATTGAGATTAGCGAATAACTAATTGTTCTGGTTATTTTGCCATTGGTTGTTGAGAAAACTCCGGACCATGAGAAATGGGGAGTTATGTGGTTAAGGATGTCATTTGATTTGACTCCTTTGGCGGAAAATTGTTTTTATGGGTTGGATGGTTGCGTAAGAGGCCGTGGTGGCGGTCCAGTGTGAGCTAGGTGTTATACAGGATATAACACCTTGCTAGGCCAATATGTGCCTTGGGTACCTTTTGTTTAGTTGGATATGCTTCGGCATACCGGTGTTGCTCCGCGGCTGATCACCGGCGGCAACACACCGTCGTTCGAGGATTCCAGTCCCAAAACATAATATATTGCAAATGTTGTTTATTATTAAATTTTTATTAGTTTTGATACTGTTCAGTTAGCTTAGTTGGTTTTGTTCATCAGATATACTGTTGTTATTCCAAATCATAAGCTATTTATTACTTGCTGAGCATTTCGTTCGCTCATACTTGTTTCATATCTTGATTCTTTCAGCTAGGCCAGAGCAAGCTTAAGTTCCAGGTCTGACCAGAGGTTTTGTGCTTGTAATTAGTTGGTGTGTTTCCAGGTAGACAGTTTGGGACGCTTAATTAGTCTAGAGGTTTGTAATAAAATTTGAATAAGTTGTAAAACTAATTAGACTATGGTCTGTAATAACAGTTGATTTGTATTAGTGCCTGTTCCATACTATAACCTGTGATCGATCCAGTGTAGGTAAAAGGGGTCGTATTTATTATATTATTCCACTGTGATTATTTTATTTTGGTTTATTGGCGAGTGACCCCCAAATCTAGACCCCGGGTTTGGAGGGCGTCACACATATATTGACCTTTGTAACTTTATCGCATAAAGATCGCGAGGATGTGGACTAGATGTTTTCGGTATTCGGAATCCTTCAGGGATTCTCATATATATGTATTTCTCAAGCGAACCATACAAATATGTTGTCACAACATCAATTAGACGCATATCTAATCTTTCAATTACTGAAAGACTAATAAGATAACGGAAGGTCGTTCCATTCATAACAGGAGAATATGTTTCATCATAATCAATGCCGGGTCTCTACCGAAAACCTTGAGCAACTAGACGAGCTTTGTATCTTAAGATTTTATTTTTATCACTTCTCTTTCGCACAAATACCATTTTAAAACCAACGGGTTTTGTCCCTTCAGGGGTTCAGACTACAGGTCCAAAAACTTTATATTTATTAAGTGAGCTCATTCATTTTCTATTGCTTCTTTCCACTTTGGCCAATCAATCACTTCTACGTCGACATTCATCGACGGATTTTAGTTCAAGATCCTCGTTTTCAATCAGTATATCAAGCGCTACATTATATGCAAAAATTTCATCGACGGTAGTGTTATTTCGGTTCCATCTCTTTCTTGTGACAACATAATTTATTGAGATCTCTTCACTTTCGACATTTTCAGGTACCTGTACCTTTTCCAAGGTTTCATCTATTGTGTCACAGGTCACTTGAGATGTCTCTTCTGGATATTTTATTTTCTCTATTTGGGCATCGCTACTCTTTGCTCCTTTTCTTTTTCGAGGGTTTTTATATTTGGAACCGATCGGTCTTCCTCGCTTCATGTGAGGCACTTGTAATATATAATAGATGATGTCAAAGATTACTGGAGCTAACAATGTCATTAGCATCTATGATCTCATTGGAAGATTAATGAATAGTTATTTTCAGTCATCAGTTAAGCTTGGGGCCAACCCTAAGTTAGTTGTATTGTTATCTAAATTTGTATTATGTACTTGTAACACTTAAAGTCTGTAAAAATGCAAAGGAGAAGACTGGAGTCTTTTTTCTAAAATGGTATCAAGCCTAAGGATTATATTTGGAAAAAGATTAAGACGATAATGCCTCAGAAGAATTTTGAAGAAGCTTGGAGTTGAATAAATCTGTTTGGAGAAAAATGTTCTAAGTCAAGATATCTATAAGTCTCAAATTTAATGTTATAGAGAAGTCATTCGAGAACTCCAGAATGACTTATCGAGAAGTCATTCAAACTCCAGAGAGTACCGACAGATAAGCAATATCTACTCAACGGATGAGCTATATATCCACTCAATGGATGAATAACGTCTACTCGACCGAATGAGCAATATCTACTCGACGGATAAGCTATACATCTACTCGACGGATGAGCAATGTCTACTCAACGGATAAGCAATATCCACCGGGAATAGAGAAGTCAGGAAAGCTACTCGAGAACTCAAAAAGATATCGACAAGTCATTCTTTCACTAGAGAACTCAGAGTTATCGACAAGTCTATATCCATTCGAGAACTCAGAGATATCTACAAGTCAAGTAAATTTATGAAGACTAGAGATCTCGATGAGCTAAAGACCTCTACAAGCCAAACTCATTATGGAGAACTAGAGATCTCGATAAGCCTTTGTACTTATCGAGATATCAAGTGTTCAAATGAATCAAACTAGAGATCTTGAAGTACAGTCTCAAAGTACAGAATTGCAGATCAGTTTAATATCCAAGATAAACAATCAACAAATAATCCAACAGCTGGATTGACAAGTCTATAAAATGCAGCTTGAAGTGTGTGCAAGATCAATGGCAAAGATTAACTGATAGAGGAAGATTAAAGTAAATACGGGATACTAAAGATATGCTAAGCCAAAAATGGAAGATTTGCTTTTCTATAAATAGAAATGGCAATGACAGTTTAGAAAAGATAATAGCATGTTTATTATCCACTGTGTAAACCAGCAGTTAACTGAGCTATAAAGTTAACACTGGTCCTCTAGTTAGAAGTAACAATTTAGATAAAGAAAATCTTGTAACACTCTCGAGAAGAAACTGAGCTCTTTAACTTCGAAGAGCTTAGAAATTTTATAGCAAAGCATCTTAATTTTTAATACAAAAATTAAGTGAGTTTTGAAGATCTGTGTTCTTTATTTTGTGCAAGTTTAATTTCTGCATGAACACTTTTCTATACAAGATTTAATTTACTTTGTTCAACCATTATCTTTCAAAAAAAGCCTAAAATTAGAAAAACACATTCACCCCCCTCCCTCTGTGTGTGATTCATTACCTAACAAGTGGTATTAGAGCAAAATCTGAAAGAAAACAAATTTAAGATCTTGGAAGAATGAATACATAGAAAATCAGTAGCATCAAAATCCCTACCTTTGATAAAGCTAACTACACTGTTTGGAAAAAGAAAATGATGTTGTTTATCAAGATGGCCAATCCACTCTATGTTCAGATTCTTAAGAATGGACCCTTCATTCCTATGATAAGTGTTGAGGAATCTACAGATGGAGACATGGTCATACCAGCTCATTATGCTCCTAAAGATCCAGCTGAGTATTTTGACCCTGAAAATGAGCACATAAATGTTTCACATTCACACAAGCATGGTTGCTGCTAATGAAGAAGTTAGCAGATTAACAAAGTTAAATGAGAAGCTTGAAAATAAAAAACAAGAAGCTGAATTGTTGATAGTGGAGCTTGAAGCCTTGAAACAAGAAAATGGCTATCTGAAAACTAAGCTCAAGTGTGCAAATGAGATTGAGGGTATGCTAAGAGAAAAACTGGAGAGAAGTGAAGTAAAGTTGAAGTCCTTGAAGAATGCATCTGAATTGGTTGGTCAGTACCATGAGAAAAACAAACCATGTGCAAACATTGCCATTGGTCTTGATTATAATACCTTAAACAGAAAGAAGAAAAACACTGGTGATAGAGGAAAAGCAATAAAGATTGAAAATATTCCAGCAATGCTGAAAAATGTTGGGTCACCGGTATTTAAGACTTGTGAGGTAAACTTCAGTGAACAAGAATTGATTATCAAGCAAGAAATTGCAGATGAGGATAATGAAAAGAAGAATGCAGATTCAATTCAATCTTCCAAGGATGAAGAAAATCTCATGGACAACCAAAGTACCAAGACTCCTGTCAAAGAAACCAAGATTGAAGATGCAAGTAAGAAGAAAAAAAATAGAAGTGGAAGAATTGGGAAAAACAAAAGCAACAATCTGAACTATGTTGCAGATATTCCTGGCAAGAAGTGTGGAATATGTAGTTCTACAAATCATCTAACCCATCTTTGTAAAAAGGGTGTTAGTAAGCCAACTCAAGGAACTTACAAATACAATGAAGCATATTTAGATAATCCCTACTCATTCGGTGATAAGTTTGATTGCATCCCTTGCAACTTGAAAGTGATGAAGAGTTGTCACAAACTGAGAGTAAACCTAAAAGAAACACAAATTGAGTCTATATCAGAAAGGGAAAATGCAAAACAATCATTGAACTCTATTTTATCTGAAACAAATCACTCTACTTCTGCTAAATCAGTTAACAAGAAGAAAGTACCCAACACTGCTTGGGTTACTAAACACACCTGAATCTCATTGTGTGCAGGGCAAAGTGAAGAAAGTCATATGGATCATTGATAGTGGATGTTCCAGACATATGATAGGTGATAAGGCCCTGTTATCACAGTTCGAGGAGAAAGCTGGCCTATTGGTGACCTTTGGAGACAACAACAAAGGATTCACAATGGGATATGGCAAGATTATTTCTGAAAATATTGTCGTTGATGATGTAGCACTAGTAGCTGATCTTGAGGTGAATCTTCTCAGTGTTAGCCAATTTGCAGACAAAGGCTTTGAAGTTTTATTCAACAAAGAAGAATACACCTTTGTCAGCAAGAAAACTGGTGAAATTGCTTTGAAAGGAGCAAGGAAAGGAAGCTTGTTTGTTGCAGACTTGGACTCAACAAATAGGGATGGTATTTGCTGCTTCTACACCAAGGCATCAGAAGAACAAAGCAAGCTATGACATAAGAAGTTGTCTCACTTGAATTTCAAGGAAATTAACAACTAAGTCAAAAAGGAGTTAGTAAGAGACATGTCTAAGCTGGAGTTTGCTCAAGTTGAAGTCTGTGAAGTTTTTCATAAAGGAAAGATGAAAAGATCTAGTCACAAGTCAAAAACTGTGAATTCTATTAGTGCACCCTTGCAACTTATGCACATGGACTTGTTTGGACCAGTAAATGTTTTATCAATCTCAAGGAACAGATATGCACTTGTGATGGTGGATAATTTCTCAAGATACACTTGGGTAGAGTTCATGTACTCTAAAGATGAAACTCCACATATCATAATTGAGCACATCATTAAGATAGAAAAGCAGGCTGAAGATATTAATTGTGTGAAAAGACTGAGAAGTGACAATGGAACGGAATTCAGAAATGCTACATTAAGTGAATCTGTAAAGGCAAAGGCATTGTTCAAGAATTCTCAGCTACCAGGACACCTCAACAAAATGGAGTAGTTGAAAGAAAGAACAGAACATTGGTTGAAGCTGCTAGAATAATGCTGCAAGATGCCAAGTTGCCAACAAGTTTCTGGGAAGAGGCTGTCAACACTACATGTTATACTCAGAACATATATCTCATTAACAAGGCACATGGCAAGTCACCCTACTCAATCATGTCCAAGAGAAAGCCTACTATAAAGCATCTTCATGTGTTTGGAAGCAACTGTTACATTTTGAAAGATAATTATGAATATGTGGGAAAATTTGACTCAAAGGTCTTTGAAGCAATTTTTCTGGGATATTCACTAAAAAGAACAGCCTACAAAGTGTATGTGACTAATCAAAAGAAGATTATGGAAAGCACAGATGTGACCTTTGATGATGACAAGTGTCTAGGCTTGGAATGCCTTGATAATAAAGAAGCGGAAACCCTTACATTTGAAAACCTCAACATTGATAGTGATTCTGATGAAGAAGATGAAGTTAATGCACAACAAATGATGAATGAAGAGTCTACTGAACAGGGAAATCATGGTAATGGAAGCTCATCTCAAACACCTGATCTTGATGGCACAAACTCAGGGGGAGAAAGAAAAGAAGGATCTACCAGTCATACTAATAATGAAGAAAATAATGAAGACACAAGTCAACAAACTCACACTAGGAAATGGGATAGAAGTCACACCAGAGAAACAATTATTGGTGATCCTACTGCTGGATATCTGCCATGCAGGAAGAGCTGAATCAGTTTGAAAGAAGCAAAGTCTGGAAGTTAGTTCCTGCACCAAAGAACAGAAGCATTATTGGAACAAAATGGGTGTTCAGGAACAAAATGGATGAAAATGGTATAGTCACCAGAAACAAAGCAAGGTTGGTTGCAAAAGGCTACTCACAAGAAGGAGGGATTGATTATGATGAAACTTTTGCTCCTGTTGCAAGACTTGAAGCTATA
The DNA here is from genome assembly GCF_009905375.1 of Apium graveolens. Lineage (NCBI taxonomy): Eukaryota > Viridiplantae > Streptophyta > Magnoliopsida > Apiales > Apiaceae > Apium > Apium graveolens. The sequence continues at coordinate 137,470,868 of NC_133647.1, forward strand.
AGAATTTTTCTAGCATTTGTTACACATTCAAATTTTAAAGTGTATCAAATGGATGTCAAAAGTGCCTTTCTGAATGATGAGCTAGAAGAAGAAGTTTATGTGCAACAACATCCTGGCTTTGAGGATCCGAAATTTCCCAACTTTGTGTATAAGTTACTCAATGCTCTATATGGACTAAAACAGGCACCTAGAGCTTGGTATGATACATTATCAGATTTCCTATTGAAGTATGGTTTTACTAGAGGAACCATAGACAAGACTCTTTTCTATAAGAAACATGATGAAGATATGATCCTAGTTCAGATCTATGTAGATGGTATTATCTTCGATTCTACTAATGAGAAGTTATGCCGAAGATTCTCCAAGCTTATGCAAAGTGAATATGAAATGAGTATGATGGGGGAACTGAGTGACTTCCTTGGAATTCAAGTCAGCCAAAGGAGTGATGGTATCTTCATCAGCCAAACTAAATATGTCAAGGATCTTTTGAAAAAGTCTGGAATGGTTGATTGTTCACCTGCATCTACGCCTATGTCTTTAGCAACAAGGTTGGATGAAGAGTGTAGATATCTCAAGTTCTACAAAAAGCAGTTTGAAGTGTGTGCAAGATCAATGGCAAAGATTAACTGATAGAGGAAGATTAAAGTAAACACGGGATATTAAAGATATGCTAATCCAGAAATGGAAGATTTGCTTTTCTATCAATAGAAATGACAAGTGACGGTTTAGAAAAGATAATAGCATGTTTATTATCCACTGTGTAAACCAGCAGTTAACTGAGCTATAAAGTTAACACCGGTCCTCTAGTTAGAAGTAACAATTTAGATCAAAAAAATCTTGTAACACTCTCGAGAAGAAGCTAAGCTCTTTAACTTCGAAGAGCTTAGAAATTTTATAGCAAAGCATTTTAATTTTTAATACAAAAATTAAGTGAGTTTTGAAGATCTGTGTTCTTTATTTTGTGCAAGTTTAATTTCTGCATGAACACTTTTCTATACAAGATTTAATTTACTTTGTTCAACCATTATCTTTCAAAAAAATCCTAAAATCAGAAAAACATATTCACCCCCCCCCTCTATGTGTGATTCATTACCTAAATGCACTGATTCACTTGCTTTAATTGTCCTTCTGGGACTTCTATTTTTACAGGAGCATTTTCAGCTGGTATGTGTGACTTAGTCACTCTATTTATATTAGTGAATGCATCAGGCAACTGATTCGCAATACCTTGTAGATGAATTATTTTCTGAACTTCATGTTCATATTGATTTGTACGAGGATCATAAGTATTCAATGGTGATGCATTCCATGTAATTCCTTTTTTCAGCAATTTCTTTTCTCCCCCTGTTCTAAGAATAATCTTATTCTTTCCCCCTAATCTAGGGAAAACTATTTCATCAAATTAACAATCAACAAATCTTGTTGTGAACATATCACCTCTCAATGGTTCAAAATATTTTATTATAGAGGGAGATTCATAGCCAATATATATTGCTAATCTTCTTTGGGGAACCATCTTTGTTCGTCGCGGTGGTGAAATTGGGACATATACCACACATCCAAAAGTTCTCAGATGAGAAATACCAAGCTCTCTTCCAGAAGCCAATTGTAAGGGAGAAAAATTATGATAACTTGTAGTTCTAATGCGTACAAGTGATGTTGCATGCAAACTAGCATTCCCCCAAACTAAAGTGGGGAGATTTGTTCTCATAATCAATGGTCTGGCAATTAATTGAAGTCGTTTAATGAATGATTCTACTAGACCATTCTGTCTATGAACATGAGCAACGAAATGTTCAATATTGATTCCAATTAACACATAGTACTAATTGAAAACTCGTGATGTGAATTCTCCAGCATTATCTAAACGAATCGTACCAATATTATGATCTGAAAACTGTGCTCTTAATTGAATAATTTACGCAAGTAATCTTGCAAAAGCTAGGTTGCGAGAAGATAATAAACACACATATGACCATCGTGTTGATGCATCAATTAATACCATGATGGGTGAATGGGTCCACATATATCACCCTGAATCCTTTCTAAAAACTTAAGAGATTCCATTCCAACTTTTGCCAAAGAAGGCTTGATAACTAATTTTTTGTTGAGAACAAGCAGCACACGAGAATTTATTAAATTAAAAAATCTTCTGGTTTTTCAATGGATGTCCATGTGAGTTTTCAATAATTCTCCGCATCATAATTGAACCTGGATGTCCCCACCGGTCATGCCAAATAATAAAATTATTTGTATTGATAAACTTCCGATTTATGCTAGTATTTGCTTCAATTGTACAATTATTTGTATAATATAATCCGGAAGCAAAGGCAGGTAGTTGTTCCTTAACACTTTTCTTACCCGAGTTGATGCATGTGATGTAAAGGAATTTTTTATCCTCTTTATTTATTATTTCAACATGATACCCATTTATGCGGATATCTTTAAAGCATAATAAATTTCTTTGTTAATTTCAAGAGAGTAATGCATCATCTAAAACAAATTTTGTTCCCGTAGGTAACAAAAAACAAGCTCTTCCAGTGCCTTCAATTATATTTGTACTTCCAGAAATTGTATTAACATTACCACTACATTTCTGCAAATAAGTAAAGTATTTTTCATTTCTAAGAATGGTGTGAGTAGTTGCACTATCTACAAAACAAATATCTTCGTTTAATATGTGACCAACGCGAGAATTAGAATAACACTTCAAAAAAGAGTACATAGAATTAGTAACTTGGTGATCATAATTAAATAGATAAAATAAAAACAAACTTTTCAACCAAACAATTATTCATATCATATATGTATCATTCATATTGATGTTTCCTTCAGGATTTTTTTAAAAATCAGTCACATCTAAATGTGTCATATCAGAAGGGTTGTACTCGGGTTCTTCATTCTGGAAAGCTAAGTTTACTTCAACAATCTTTCATTTCTCCTTCTGGGATGCTTTGTATATATCAACTAAGTGTTTAGGGTACGACAGGTACGCGACCAATGACCCTTCATACCACATTTATAGAAAACATTCTCAGCATTCTTTTATCCCCTTTTATCTTTCTCCACCCTTTCGTTATTTTTTACCAACTTCGGGTTGTAGTTTGATCTTCGTTGTTTAAAATAATAGTTGCTTCTTACTTGATTTCCGCGACCGAGTCCATGTTCACGGCCACGTCCACCACCATGTCCTCGCCCAAAATTATTAGTTGCCACATTCACTTCAGGGAAAGGGCTAGAGCCAGTTGGGCGAGACTCATGATTCTTTATTAAAAACTTGTTATTTTGTTCAGCAACAAGAAGACAAGAAATTAAATTTGAATATTTTATAAAACCTTTTTCACGGTATTGTTGCTGGAGGAGTAAATTTGAGGCATGAAAAGTTAAATATGTTTTTTCCAATATGTCCGCGTCAGTAATATTTTCTCCACATAAATTTAGTTGAGAGCTGATTTTAAATAAAAAGTGCGGAGTTATATTCACTGGAGGTTTTAAAATCTTGAAGTCTCAAATGCATCCAGTCATATCGAGCTTTTGGAAGAATCACAGTCTTTTGGTGATCATATCTATCATTTAAATTTTTCCAAAGTTCAAGTGATTTTTTCACAGTAATGTATTCAGTTTTAAGTCCATCATGGAGATGATGATGAAGAAAAATCATTTCCTTTGCGCGGTTTGATTCATATTCTTTGTTTCTCTTTAATAGTATCTCCCAGACCTTGTGCGGCCAAATGAATTTCATTGTCTAGTTTCATGATAAATAATTCTTTCCGGCAATATCAAGAGCCTCAAATTCAAGTATGGTAAAATTTGACATATTTGAAACTACCACATTTATAAAATGTTAAAAGAAGTGTACAACAAATACATTTAAGCAACATGTATCATATCGAAAAATGACTGTTAGTTGGTTGATTTATCATATGTACATGATTTCGACTAATAGATTATGATCTATTTATAATCCTAGTTCATTCACAAAGAAATAATGTTGAACAATACAATATAAAAGGAAATTTATTAGTCTGAACAAGTTTATTGTGTATCAAAGTGTCAAGGAATAATATAATATGGGCCAAAATAAAAGATGTCATACATAAACCGGGGATTAAGAAGATCAATACCAATTAAAACGAAAGTTATGAATACCAAAAATATGGCACAAATTTCTTTAATAAAATCAGAATATGTAATGATCACATGTTTAAGGATACAGAAAACATGGATGTTATTTACTCAGAGATTTGTACTGCTCACAAATATGTACATATTAACTTTTACAATAAAAAATAATAACAAAGCATATGCACAAGTCATTTCCATACTATACACAACCATATTATCTTTTACATATATGAACATGCATAAAAGATGAAAGAGATCTTTAACTTGGTTGGAACGCAGCCTTGTAGAAGAAAATTTCTAGAATAATCTCGTCATGATAATGTATTAGAAATATATATTGTGTATTAAAAATATATATTATAAGGATAAAGGGAGAGAAGATAGAAAATATGTTATTTTTCTCAATTGCATTTACAAGCTCAACGTTGGTGCTATTTTTCTCAATTGCCTTCCCATCTCTCTCTCTCTCTCTCTCTCTCTTACATGCAAGATCAAAACCTAGTTAGTTTTCAAAGTTTTTACCATCAATCTTAACCATTTATAATCCTCTATCACTACATCCTTTGCATGTAAGTTCTTGAGTAGGTTTTTACAAAACCCTCTCTTAGAGTATATTCAAGAAAAGTACAATATCTTGATGTATGTTTATAAGGGTGTATAGTAGTTAGTTTTACAAGATTTAGAGGTCCAAAATTTGAAGGGAGACCCTTGCATGGGCATCCTCGAATTCGACCACTCCGGCCATGACCAAAAGGGAGTCGGTGGTTTTATTTAAACTTGACCTTCCACTTGCTTTAGTCTAAAGAAGATGAATTGTAAAATGCATGTTACTTGTTTAGTGCTTGATTGGATTTTTGGTTTTTAAATCAAAGTTTATACTTATAAGTTTGAATAGAATGATTATTAGAAGTTGATTATATGATTAGATGACTAAATATTGATGCATGTCAGTAAAATCTTTATGCATGTTATTAAAAATGGATGCATGTTGATTTTCTAAGTTTCATTTTGTTTCTAACATGTTTTAGTTCGAATTTTTGATAAAAAAATGTAAGGTAATTATTTCTAAAGGTAATTGATGTTTAGATTTCTTGTATTGATTGATTGATGATTGTGTAGAACCTAAGAACCTTTTTGCATGTCAAAATTGTGATTATTATTCGAACAAAGAACCTTTATGATTCAAATTTTTCTATAAAAAATGGTGAAAAGAATGGTTTTAAGGATGGTTAGGGTTACACATGTTATGGATCATGCATTTTAGCTTGTATATTTTAAAGAAGTCGAATTTCATGATTAAGTGTTCTAACTGATTTTGTGATCTTTGAGATGGATATGCTAATTCTGATTTGCATGCAAAGTGATATATGTTTAATGTGAGTTGATCACAAGGATTGCTATTCAGTTTTAAAAAGAAATAAGGATTTGAGTCTCGTATTATAGTTTTGATTCGAGTTGTTAATCATATAAAGTTTAGTGCACGATATGTGTTAAGGGTTAAGTGCTAAAAAGAGATTAGGGGTACTTGATTGATTGTTTTGATTAATTATTGTGATAAGGATAAGCGTGGTTATGAATATGTCATGCCCTATTAATGACAAGAATATATATATATATATATATATATATATATAAGTATAAGGTATATATATGTAAGGCTGTAATGAGATTTGGATATAAATGAATGTGTCAGATTATGTGTATACGTGATTACGTGTTACTCTTAAGTAAATGATTGAATAAGGGTATAAAGGATATAAGGTTGATATTTGATATATGTTAAGTATGATATAAGTTATTATAGGGAATAAGATATATTGATTGGGGTAGAAAGATAAACGTTCTGAGAAACGTCAAGTTTTGATGAGGTTCTGATTAAGGATTACTTTGTGATTGTAGATTCGGAAAGCAGAGGCATTCGTTCTAGGAAAGGCAAAGAGACTCTAGGTGGCAGTAGCTCAGTATTCAGTTGAACAGGAAAGCTTGTGAGACAAGTAACTTTGATTTATCTTTAAAAGTGAATCGATCACAGAAAATCGATATGTTATGCATTGATAAAATAAGATGATCTTATTGGTACATTTGTTGAACTTGAATTGATAACCCTCATTATTGACCTATTTCATTTCAAATACCCTACCCTACTTTCATTATATCATGTGATCTACAATGACCTTTGATCCTTATTTCTTTGATAATCCTGGTTGTTAATACCATGTTATCCAGATCCTTATACTTATTATTACTTGGTTAAGCCTTGTTTTTTATACCTTGTTTATCCAGATCCTTATTGTTAATGCTTTGTTTACCCAGATTCTTATAACAGTAAACCCGACGCTTGTTATCGTATTGTTTCCTGATAACCATCTTGTGGATGACTTTGATAATACCTATGCTTAGTGATTGATCATTTCCTCTGTAGCGACTAGGAATTTCGCGACGTGATTAAGTGAATAAAGTATAATTTTTTGGTATAATTATAAATTATGTGATAAAATAAAGGATTAAATGATTTTGTTGGTTAATTGTCTTTATTTTATATTATGTGAAATAGGAATGTTTAAGTGAGTATTATATTCAAGTGATGTGTCAATTGATATAAAGAGAATGATTGAGAAGCGTAATTGAAAACGCTCAGTATCGGGCCGTCAGACAAGACGCGACCCATTACGTGAAAAGTGGTTATTAATTAAGGAATTCTTACGATCGAATATGTTACGATGGAGGCGTGATATGTGAATACGTGCTATTACTTTAAAATATGCTTGACTATATACTCTAGTTATTTTTAAATGATTTTAAGGGAATTATTTGATTTAAAATAAGGTTTATTGAACCTTTATATATTTTTATAAAATTATCCGAGTATGGTCAAGGCGTGAAATTTATTTTTTATCTTCGAAATAGTCCTAGAGACTTTATAAAAATGATAAATGAAATTATTTGGTGATCGTTGTATTTTGAAATGATTTTATCGAGTTATAATTCTATTTTGAGCGTAATCTTGTAAAATCCATAGAAAATAAACTGTACGCTCAAAAATTATATTAAAAATAGGTCTAGAAAGCTAATTTTGAGATCTATATTCTAAAATTGTTATTCGTGACATTTTCATCTTTTCTGAGAGGGTTGTGTATTAATTAAATTCATTTTGAATCAAATAAAAAGAAGATTCTAGAGTCGTTGGCAAAAGACCAAAATGCCCCTGCCATTTTGGCTATAAAAACCCACCCCTCCCTCTTTTTCTTCTCTACACCCAACCACTCTTTCTTTCTTTCTTTTCTTTCCTCTTTTCCTTCTCTCTCTTCTCTCTCTTTTCTCTCTTCTCCCTCTCAGCTCTCTCTCCCGAATACACTCACTCTCTCTCTCTCTCTCTATATATATATATATATATATATATATATATATATATATGCAATAGCAAATACTAGCTAGAACTCAAGGATTTCACCATTGATCTTCATCTTTTCTAATTCTCTCTCCTATTCCTCTTTGCATTTAAGTTTTAAGCAAATTTTGTAGCACCATCTCTTTGATTATGTCCAAGGAAAACACAATTTCTTGGAATATGTTTATAGGAGAGAATAAAGTTCTAGATTGTGTGATTTTCAAAGTGATTTAGTGTAAATTTGATTTAGTATAGATTGCATGTTAGTTGTTTGATGTTTACTTGAGTTTTTGATCAAAATCATGTTTTTATGGTTAAAAGGTTGAGTATAAGAATTATTGGTGGTTGATTGTGTGTTTAGTTGGATAAAAATGGATGCATGTCATCAAAATCTCTATGCATGTTACTAAAAATCATTGAATGCTAATTTCCAAGCTTCATTCGACTTTTAACACTTCTTAGGTTCGAATTTTTGATAAAATAGTATGGGGAAAATGATTTTTAAAGGTTAATTGATGATTGGTAGTTTGAATGTGAGTTTAAATGGTTGCATGAAATTTTGTTGATTTTTTTTGATGATTGGAGTTCGAATTTTTGTAATTTAAAAAGGGAGTTTAATTTTAATCTAAGGCTACAAAGAATTTTGGCTTGAGGACTTAATTTATGCTTCGGTTTTCTTTGAAAAATGATTTAAAGGGATGAGTTTTGGCTTAAATTACAGTTTATAAGTGATTCTTGTACTTGCATGTCATTATTTGATTATTTGATTGTATTTTATTGAAAAAGCTGAATGGTTTATAGTTTTAAAAGGGATTGATTCAAGTTATTTGGTTGATTTGATTCTAGAGTCTAGTTAAATGAATGCATATTGATCTATTTGATGTGGTTCATTTGCTTTGGTTCGAATTTTTGGATAAAAAGGAAAGGATTAAGTTGCTTGGTTAACGAGTCATACGAATTATGATTATTTGCTAGAATATGGAGTTTAAGTATATAAGTGTACACTATTAAGTTCTATGTTAGTATTCGGTGTTTATACTCGCATATATGAGTTAAGCGTTAGATCGAATTGGGGTAATTATTAAATATTTCGGGAACGTCGAGTGGGTATCTAATTAGGGTTTCATTTCAGATTGTAGATTCGGATCGCGAAGGCATTCAGGCTAGGAAAGGGAAAGGTATTCTAGGTGGCTGTAGCTCATTTTCCGTAAAACAGGAAAGCAAATCCAGGCAGGTAACTCTACCTACTCGTATAATTTAATTATAGAGAGGATATTGATGATGCCATGATTAACTAGAGGCTTTTTATTGCAATTGTTATATACCTGTTATTGATTTTGAGATAACCTGTTATTGTTCCTTGTGAACCTGTTATTGATTCTTGAGAAACCCTGTTATTGTCCCATGTGATAACCTGATATTGATTCTTGAACCCGGATATTGATAGTTGTGTTATATCTATCATTGATCCTTTAAAACACCCTGATATTGTTCTTGTGCGACTTGATATAATTATTGTTCAAACCCTTATAGTAACCCGGTCGATTTGTATCTTGATTACCTATTGAATCCTTTGGATACCCTGAATTCTCGTAAACCCTATAAGAACCTTTATGAACTCCCTTGCGTAATGTTTCGAGTAACCCAAATCCTTCATTTCTTTGTTTACCTTAACCTGTATTGATCCTTGAAACTGTTTTGGGTCCCTAACTTGTAGACCTTGTTTATCATTTGATTCAACCATAGTATTAATTATTTTGATTCATTCAATTCCTTTGAATTCTTGAAAATGAACTTAAGAATGAGTTTCGACTTGAAAGAGTCTGAATAATTTAATATTCTTGGTAATGATAAAATGAACTTAGTAAAACCTTTCTTTTCCAACACAAGGTATTCCAAATCAATTCCTGATAGATTGGATTGAGACGTAAGAGACTAATGGGACTAGTCCAGTCATATAAGAGACTAGGGGCCTAGTCCAGTTTAAGGATGAAATTATGCCATAGGTACCTTAACGACCAGATGGAGGTCGGTACGGGCTAATCACCAGTATTATTATTTATGAAAGTTAAAGTAGTCCAATCAAGGGTTCCCTATCACTTTATAAAAAGATATTGAATAAATTGCCTTAGCAATTGCTTCTTTGTAAATGAAATGATTTAAAATGATTTGAGAAGAGTTGATTGTGTTATTGTTTAGCATACAGCTTTGAGAACCCTGATTTTTATTCTGATATTGTTATCAATCATATAATTGATTCATAGAGTTGAATAGATTCTTACTTTCCACTTGAAAGATCCTTGAGATCCTATTAATAATTTGTGATGAACGTCGGCTTTCACCCTATCTTGAGCCATGATTCCTGAAAGCCTAAATCTTTCTTCATAACCCATTCATAGCCCAAAGACAAAAATCTGCCACCTAGAGATTTAAAATAGAATGTCTTAAAAGTGATTTGATATTTGTTATTACTGCATCACAAAATTGTCATATAGTTACTTGCTGAGCTTTTTATGCTCATATATTTTGCTTTGTTCTAACTATGGCAGTTAAGCGAGAAGATGGCCAGACTTAGGCGCACTAATCGTAAGAGCGCACTTGGTGGTCCCTACCGTGTCGTAGGCTTCCAGATGCCAGAGCAAGTAGTACAGGTTGTGTGAGCAAGCGCTTAGTTGGAAAGTTTGTAAAGATACAATGGGTTATCTGTCGGTTCCAAGTCGGAATCGATTGTGTAAATTAAATTTTATTTTGGGTTGTAATAATAATATGTTGGTTGATAGTTTTATCTTATCTCATACTTAATCCTGTTTAGATTCTGTTAGTAGTTAATCGGGGTTTATGTTATTTTATTGATAGTTTAATGGTGTGTGGGTCCTCATTTCCTAATCCTGAGATTTAGGGTGTTCACAAGTTTGGTATCAGAGCTACAGGATCTAGTCCCTGAGACAAGTTAGGATAAAAAGGTATTTTGGGTATATATCTATATCGCGAGGGTGTTCGACTCATATAGAGTTAAGTTAGACTATTAGGTATAGTCTAAGAGAAGTGAATAGTTAAAGTGGCAACTGGAGTTAGGGTATGACTCAGTTGGAAGTCTTATTTAACCCTAACACTGTTTCTTGGTTGCTGTTTTTATTTTCTTTCAGAACCCCAGTAGTGGTAGTACTTCCGACTCAGAGGTTAGTTTGACTGGTACTCCAGTGGACTCTATTCCACCCTCCTCAGAGGAGCATGTGTATGTTAGTTCAGATCAGGAGGAGGATCCATCTGAGAGTAGTGAGATTCCTATGCAGATATCACCCTTGAGGCCTGAGTTAGAGACCTCAGCCCCTGAGCCAGAGTCTGAGATGCCTAAGATTGTGCATGTCAGTGTTGGTGGCAAGTTAGTCCAGGGTCGAAACTTTGTTTACTCCCGCATTCCTGAGTTGGGAGCTTTGGTGGATAGGCTAGCTCGAGAGTCTAGGAAGAGGACTTCAGTTATGGAGGATGAGTGGAAATTCGCATTGAGACGGTGGAGCCCACAATTTTTGTTACTTTTCAGCGCCAGTAGGCTTTGGGATACTTGGTCAGATGTCGGGATCCCTTTTTCATTTGTTATGATGTATTGTATTTCAAAACTTGGTGTTGTAGCGGTTGTTAGAAGTTAGAGGTAGATAGGAAGATCTGTTTAACCCTGCTATATTATTGTACCCTATTTCAAAACTTTATGTAATCAGACCTTTTGTCCATGTACCTTTGGCTTGTTGAATCAATCATAAACCTTGTTTCCAATTGTGCACCCTGGAAATCTTTATAAACTGTATTGCATTCCATGTTTCTATATAACCTTGTTTAACATTTCGCAAATCATACCCTGTACCATGTGAAAACACATAACTGATAAGAGAAATTATATAGTAATAGGATTTTATGTGCAAAATTGGGTAAAGCTTAAAACCCGTTAAAGTTATTTTATAGTAAAATGTTGTTGTTGTATATTAATGCCATGATATCATATTGCTAAATAATTTCTCAATCAGGTTTGTAGGAATGGCCAACTCACCAAATCACCAAGAAGAAGAAACTCAAACCCAAGACCAAGAACTAAACCAAGATACCACTATGATGAACCGACTTGCTCCGCTTTTGCAACAACCAGTAGCCCTAAAGTTGGAAACTTCAAACATTTTTAGTCTGTGCATCCCCCAGAGTTCTTAGGTTTTCCCGACCCTATAAAAGTTCAGTCGTGGTTAAGAGAAATGGAGAAAGCGTTTGAATTAGCAGAATTTAAGGATGAAAGGAAAGCACAGTATGTGAATTATTACCTTAAGGACGAGGCAAGTTTCTGGTGGAAATCTTCAAAGGCTTTACTTGAAGGAAATGACTTATCATGGGAAAAGTTTACTGAGATGTTTCTGGAGAAGTACTTGCCCACTTATATGCAAGACCAGTTAGAGATGAAGTTTTTGGATCTTAAACAAGAAGATACATCAGTGGCAGAATATGAAGTAAAATTTTCAGAGTTATCTAGGTTTGTACCTGAGTATGTGAATACGGAGGTGAAGAAGGCCAAAAGGTTCCAACAGGGACTTAGGCCATGGATACGGAGTCAAGTGGTACTGTTGGAGATCAAGAATTATGCCTCCTTGGTGTAGAAGGCAATGATAGTGGAAGGGGAGCGAGAAGCTGCAAAAAGAGAGAATGAAGGTAGGAAAAGGAAGTTTGAGAACACAGAACAGGAACAAGGAAGTTCGAAGTTTAGAGGGAAGTTTTGCAAGAATGGTGGAGGTCAGAATCAAAAGTTTCAGAAGTTTAAACCCGGGAATGGAGCTCAAAAGAATCATTTCCAGAAGTCAGGACATCCGGGAAAGGATAGTAGACCTCAGATTCAAGAGTGTAAAGTTTTTGGGAAGAGACACCCATGAAGATGTAACAAGCTAGATGTGACCTATTTTAGGTGTAATTAAAAAGGGCATTATTCGTTGGAGTGCCCAAGTGGAGCAAGGAAGCCAAAATTTACCTATTCTAAGTATGGAAAGGTGGGCCATATGGCTGAAAGCTACAAGGAGCCTGTTCAAAAGGCAGGTGTTCTTAGGATTGCTGGACCACCGCTTATCCCAGCACCAACAGCTCAACCCAGAGCTAGAACCTTCAACATGACAATGAAAGATGTTTTACAGGATGTGGATGTGATGGAAGGTATGCTCGTTATAAACTCAGTAGAAGTTAAAGTATTAATGGATTCTGGATCAACTAAATCATTTATTGTAGAAAGTATTCTTCATAGAATAAAATGTGATGAGTACCCTCTTGAACCCAATTTGAGTATAGAAGTAGCAAATTAAAAGAGAGTTACTGCTAATAGAATTTGTCCCAATTGCGATTTGATTATAGAAAGTCGGCACTTTTCTGCTAACTTAATTCCTTTTAAGTTAGGAGAATTCGACGTTATATTAGGAATGGATTGGTTGTCAAACCACGAGGCACAAATTGAGTGTAAAAGTAAGAAGGTGAAGTTAAAGACCAAGGATGGTGTTGAAGTGGTATACAAGGAAAAAAGATAAGAGAAGAAGTTTCTAACGACTATTCAGATGAGGAGATTGTTACATCAAGGATGTGAGACTTATTTGGCTCATGTCAAAGATATAGAGAAAGAATTTGTAAGGATTGATGATATTCCAGTAGTAAGAGATTTTCCCGATGTGTTTCTAGATGAACTACTTGGACTACCTCCAGATCGAGAGATCAGGTTTACGATTGATTTGGCTCCTGGAATGGAACCAGAATCGAAATCACCTTATCGAATGGCGCCAGTTGAGATGAAGGAAATTAGCAACGCAATTGCAAGAACTGTTGGACAAAGGAGTAATACGCCCAAGTGTATCCACGTGGGGTGCACTAGTGTTATTTGTGAAGAAGAAAGATGGAAGCATGAGGTTGTGCATTGACTATCGTGAATTGAATAAGTTGACGATCAAGAATAAGTACCCTTTACCATGAATCGACGACTTGTTTGATCAGTTAAAAGGAGCTACTTTTTTTTTCCTAGATTGATTTAAGATATGGGTATCATCAGTTGAAGATTAAATCGGAAGATATATCGTAGACGGCGTTTCGAACGAGATATGGACACTATGAGTTTTTGGTAATGGCGTTTGGTTTGGCGAACAAGCCAGCCGCATTTATGGATCTTATGAATAGGGTGTTCAAGCAGTATTTGGATAAGTTTGTTATAGTATTTATCGACGATATTTTTATATACTCCAAGACGGAGGAAGACCATATGGAGCATTTGAGGATTTCGGTAGAGATTTTGAGAAAAGAGAAGTTACATGCCAAGTTTTCAAAGTGCGAGTTTTGGTTGAAGGAAGTTCAGTTTCTTGGACGTGTACTAAATAGTGAAGGAATTAAAGTAGACCCAGCCAAGATAGAAGCTGTGATGAATTGGAAAAGGACCAAGACTCCTACGGAGGTCAGAAGTTTTCTGGGATTAGTAGGATACTATAGAAGATTTGTGCAAGATTTCTCTAAGATTGTTGTTCCATTCACTAAGTTGACAAGGAAGAATGAGAAGTTTGTGTGGATAGATAAATGTGAAGAAAGTTTTCAAGAGTTGAAGAAGAGATTGGTAACCGTCCCAGTCTTTGTGTTACCAGATGAAAAAGGAGAGTTTGTGATCTTTAACGATGCTTCGTATAAAGGGTTAAAATGTGTGTTAATGCAACACAGGAAAGTAATAGCATATGCGTCAAGGCAACTAAAGTTGCATGAACAGAAGTATCCCACGCATGATTTGGAATTGGTAGCGATTGTGTTTGCTCTTAAAATTTGGAGGCATTACTTATATGGAGAAAAGTGTGAGATCTATACGAATCATAAGAGTTTAAAGTATATTTATTACTCAGAAGGAGTTGAATATGAGACAAAGGAGGTGGTTAGAATTGATCAAAGATTACGACTGTATGATAAGTTTGTTAGATATATTTGAGATGTCATGTCTAATATGATTTGTGTTTAGTTTTCAGAACTTAACAACATGACAAATCAGGACTTACTGAAATCAGGACTTACTGGAAGTCAGAACTTAATATCAGAACTTAAGGTTATATCAGAACTTAAGTGCGGGAAGACTTTCAGTTAAAAAATGAAGCTGATTTACAGGAGAAGATCGAAACTAAAATAAAAGAAGATATGCATGGAAAGAGTTAGAGGACTAGAAGACTTGTAGAAGATATTTAATTGATATATTTTAGGAGACTGAATTGTATTCCATATCAATTAGAATATATCTTGTATCTGTATACTATATGAACACAGACTTAGGGTTTACACTGTAAGTGTTATCATTATCGAGAAGATTATACATTGTAACCTAGTAGCTCTTAGTGATATTTGTTCATCACTGAGAGAGAACAACAGTTCATAATGTAATAGAGTTTATTGAATATACTAGATATTTATTACATACTTGTGTTAAATCGATTTAATTGTATAAACACTGTATTCAACCCCCTTCTACAGTGTTGTATGACCTAACAATTGGTATCCGAGTTTTTCTATTAACACACATACTGTAAAGATCCAAACAATCATGTCTGAAGAAGCACAAACTCCAACCAAGCCCACTAAAACTCAAGAAACTCAAAACACTCAAACCCACAGTTGATATGAGACTATTAGGGTTCCCATACCGAGACCTTCTGAGTATCCCATATGGAAAGTGAAGATGACTATGTTTTTGGAAGGTACAGATCCAGAATACCCTGTGTTAGATATATTTGAGATGTCATGTCTAATATGATTCATGTTTAGTTTTCAGATCTTAACAAACAGGACATATCAGGACTTACTTAAATCATGACTTACTGGAAGTCAGAACTTAATATCAGAACTTAAGGTCATATCAGAACTTAAGTGCGGGAAGACTTTCATATAAGGAAGGAAGCTGATTTATAGTAGAAGATCGAGACTAAAACAAAAGAAGATATGCATGGAAAGAGTTAGAAGACTGAAAGACTTGTTGAAGATATCTAATTGATATATTTTAAGAGATAGAATTGTATTCCATATCAATTAGAAGTTATCTTGTAACTATGTACTATATAAACACAGACTTAGGGTTTACACTAGATGTGTTATCATTATCGAGAAGATTATACATTGTAATCTAACAGCTCTTAGTGATATTTGTTCATTACTCAGTGAGAACAACAGTTCTTATTGTAACATAGTTTATTCCATATACTTGATCTTTGTTACATACTTGTGTTAAATCAATTTGATTGTATAAACACTGTATTTAAACCCCTTCTATAGTGTTGTGTGACCTAACAATTGGTATCAGAGCTTATCTACTTAACACACATACAGTAAAGATCCAAACAATCATGTCTGAAGTAGCACAAACTCCAACCAAGCTTACCAAAACTGAAGAAACTCAAAAGACTCAAACCCATAGTCGATATGAGACTATTAGGGTTCCCATACTGAGACTTTCTGAGTATCCCATATGGAAAGTGAAGATGGCTATGTTTCCGGAAGCTACAGATCCAGAATACCTTGACAAAATTAATGGACCACATAAGCCTACCAAGCTCTCTGTTGTAGTTGCTGATCAACCAGCAAAGACCATACCAAAGGAGAAAGGTGAGTACACAGCGAAAGATATCTCATCTATTGCCAAGGAAGCAAGGGTAAGGGATTTGCTGTATAGTGCCATTGATAATGTCATGTCTATTGCAAAGAAGAAATATGCTATGGTTATAGTGGATGAGTTCATAAGGTACACTTGGGTGTATTTCTTGCACAAGAAGAATGAAACTGCATTTACTCTAACTGATCATGTCAGACAGCTGGATAAGTTTGTCAAAGATTCTGTTAAAATAATAAGAAGTGATAATGGCACTGAGTTCAAGAATTCAATCATGGAAGAGTTCTGCAAAGAGCATGGAATCAAACAAGAATTTTCTGCACCCGGAACTCCACAGCAAAATGGAGTTGTAGAAAGAAAGAACAGGACTCTCATTGAAGCTGCACGAACTATGCTTGATGAAGCAAAGCTACTAACCTACTATTGGGCTGAAGCTGTGCAGACTGCTTGTTTTACACAGAATGCTACACTCATAAACAAGCATGGAAAAACACCATATGAGATGGTGAAGAAAAAGAATCCAAATCTTAAATACTTTCATGAATTTAGATGTAAGTGTTTTGTTCTCAAGACTCAACCTGAACAGCTGTCAAAATTTGACCTAAAAGCTGATGAAAGAATTTTTGTTGGATATCCACTTTCCACAAAAGCCTTCAGAGTCTACAATTTAAGAACAAGAGTTGTCATGGAATCTATCAATGTATCTTTTGATGATAAGAAGATTACTGGACTTGATGATTTCAATGATCATGATCAACTGAGATTTGAAAATGAAGATTTAAATTCCGATTCTGTAAATTCCGATGTCTTAAACTCCTGATCCTGTAAGTTTTGACGGGTTAAGTTCTGATGTAATTGAAATTATGATACCAACTCCAAAGGAAAATGCACCTGTCCAGGGGGAGCAAGCTGAAGATCCTACCACAACTCAAGACTCTCAAGAAGCATCAGAACCTGTCACTGGCTCTTCTAGTTCTGATTCATCAAATTCTGATGAGCCAAATTGTGATAATTCTGGAAACTCCGATTCTTCAAATCCTGAAGGATCTAACTCTAATTCTGAAGTCTCAGAGAGCATAAATACAGGGAGAGCATCAGAAAATGCTGATGGAGATAGCATGAATCATGGGGGAGGATCCAGTTCTAGAAATCAACTTCCATCTGCAAGGAAGTGGACCAAATTACATACACCAGACTTAATAATTGGAGATCCTGAAGCAGGTGTCAGAACTAGAACTGCAACATCAAATTAATGTCTTTATCATTCTTTTCTATCTCAGACTGAACCAAAGAAAGTGGAAGAAGCTCTTCAAGATGTTGATTGGGTGCAAGCAATGCAAGAAGAGTTAAATGAATTTGAAAGAAATAAATTCTGGACCCTAGTGCCAAGACCAAAGAACAGATCTATTGTTGGCACAAAATGGGTGTTCAGAAACAATATTAACAGTGATGTCATAATTATAAGGAACAAAGCAAGGCATGTTGCTAAGGGTTACTCTCAACATGAGGGTATTGATTATGATGAAACATTTGCACCAGTTGCTTGATTGGAAGCCATACGAATATTTTTGGCTTATGCTGCTCACAAAAAGTTTAAAGTCTTTCAAATGCATGTGAAAAGTGCTTTTCTCAATGGAGGATTGGAAGAATAGGTGTATGTTGAACAACCTCCAGGCTTTGTAGATTCAAAATTTCCAAATCATGTCTACAGGCTTGACAAAGCACTTTATGGCCTTAAGCAAGCTCCAAGAGCATGGTATGAGACTTTAGCTCAATTCCTTCTGGAAAGTGGATTTCACAGAGGTACAATTGATAAAACACTGTTCTACCTCAACCATGGAAAGGACTTACTTTTGGTACAGATATATGTTGATGATATCATATTTAGTTCTACAAATGCCAAACTCTGTGAAAGGTTTGCAAAGCTAATCCAGTCAAGATATCAAATGAGTATGATGGGAGGACTTAGTTATTTTCTGGGACTTCAAGTCAAGCAAAATGAAGAAGGTACTTTTATCTATCAATCCAAGTACACCAGAAATTTACTGAAAAAATTTGGAATACAAGACTGTTCAACTGCATCCACTCCCATGGTCACTGCAACCAGGTTAGATAAAGATACTGCTTCATCAGTAGATATTACTAACTACAGAGGTATGATTGGATCATTACTCTATTTAACTGCTAGTAGACCTAATATCATGTATGCTACCTATCTTTGTGCAAAATTTAAGGCTGATCCAAGAGAACCTCATTTAATAGCTGTGAAAAGAATTTTCAAGTACCTCAAGGGTACAGCTGATCTAGGATTGTGGTATCCTAGAGAATCATATTTTAAGCTAATAGGTTACTCAGATGCAGGTTTTGTAGGATGCAAAATAGACAGGAAAAGCACAAGTGGAAGCTACCAATTTCTTGGAGGCAGATTGGTTTCTTGGTTTAGCAAGAAACATAAGTCAATTTCCATATCAACTGCAGTAGCAGAATATATTGCTGCAGGATGCTGTTGTGCACAGATTCTTTGGATGAAGAATCAGTTACTGGATTATGGGTTAGAATTTTCTAAAATACCTATTTACTGTGATAATCAAAGTGCTATTGCTATGACAGGTAATCCAGTTCAACGCTCAATGACAAAGCACATCAGCATTAGGTACCATTTCATAAGGGAATATATGAGGGAAGGTACAGTGGAATTGTATTTTATTCCAACTGATCAACAACTAGCAGATATCTTCACAAAACCACTATGTGAAGCTACTTTTACAAGACTGGTAAATGAACTTGGAATGGTTTCAGGTTCTTTCTCTAAATCTGCTTAGTTTTTTGTTCTCATGCATCAGACTTTATGATCAGTGTTTACAGATTGTCTTATCTTCATGTAATCTGTATTTAAATTAAAATACATTAAATGCTGATTGTTATTTGATGTGGATCTATATACTCTGATAGTGATTTGAATGTTCTGTGACTATTCAATCCAATGAGGATTACTGTGCTAGATGCTGACCTAGTAGTCTTTAACATACTAGAAATCCCATGTTTGATTAGTTGTTTATGTGGAAATTCATTAACACAAGGAAATTTTGATTTTGAGCTTAGTCAAATTTACTTTGTGTATCTTATTACTAAGTCACAAACTAGATTCTTGCTTCTTATCTGTCAAATTCTGATGTCAGTAAATCTTAAGAATAAACTAAATGTTGATAAACCTCACTTATCTAAAGAAAAGAAAAGAAAAGAAAAGAAAATTAAAGTCAGGTACTCCTTTGAGATCTAGAGTAAATATGTGGAATGGAAGACCCAAGTGCATTGCTGGTATTAAGTAATATGCACTAGAAAAGCAAATAAATCTTTCTTGGTGACTTTTCATATTCTCTGATTACTGGAGAAATACTCTGATAATAGCATAAATTCTGATAGCAATTGTGACTCATTTACACTGAGAAGCCACTATGAAAAAGAATTCTAAAATATACATAAAATGAGCACAAACAGTTGAGGTGGACTCATGCACAAATTTATCCTATAATAGACTTCATTATTAATGACAGATTTTAAGCACTTTTCTTAGTTATGCCTTATTTCTAAGATATACTGAAGTTTATCAGACTTTAATCTTTATCTGATATTTTTCTAATGCAAACACTCTTACTCCATATGAATGATGAAAATTACTGTGGTGATTAAGTTGTTTTTGACAAACAATTAAGTGTCATTTATATAAATTCTGAGGACAAGTTCTGATGGAAGCTCTGATGATTAAACTCTAAAGAAACAATTCAGTATTTGTATGAAGAATCACAGAAAAAGACATTCACTTTTTGAGTACAGAAGCCATGTTCTGATGACTGTTAAAATCTGATAATAGTCAAGTTCTGATATTAAATTCTGATGGAAACTCTGATGCTTACGTGGCATTGTTTTTTTACTTGACTTATTTGTGACAAATACTGTAACGGTCATATTTAATCAGAATATAATTAGGTGAGATAAAAATAGTCATAATCATTTGGGTTAGTGGTAAACGTGTTTGTCTTGAAAAACTGCATGTCCACAGTAATTGTTACTTATTTCCCGTGCCCATTAACTCCTGCTTTAACTATTGATTGTTCACATATTGCCTAAATCATTACACGTTAGTCAAAAGAGACGCTCATTAAGTTAACTCTACACTTAATCATTAATCAGTCCTCTAGTCCCTTGATATTCCATTGGCTATTTAACCGACATTTCATCTCAGACATATCATCTTCTATTCTCACACAAAATCATTCTCTCTCTTTTAATTCTCACTATTTTCCTCCTTCAAAAAATGGTTCTTGTAAACATGTTTATGAACTATGAAAACTTCAACGTTGAGTTCAGTTGTGGTGACTGGGAATAGGAATGGCACGTCACTGCCATTCCTGATGAGATATGGAACTTGGTTCCACAAGAGGTTCAGATAAATCTCTTGTTCTTTGAGATGGACTATCAACTCCATCTTGATCACTTGGAAGAAGAACGGAGATAGGCTCTTCTTCATTAAGAACAGATCATCCATCTTGCAGTGCTAGTTGTCAGCAGCAGGAGGAACTAATCGATAGCTTTCCTTCTTAGACTAAGGCTGTTAATGTTCACCATCTTAGACTAGGATTATCTTGTAATCTTTTGCATGTAATCTAAAAATTTCATAAAATGTACTCTTTTGATATTTTAATGAAATTTCTTTTGATTGCAAGATTTAGTCTTTGTTTATCTCGCATTATGTGCATGTGAATGTTCTCATTGAAGCCTGTTAATCTTTACTTCATCTACTTGAACTGTATTTCTTGATGAATGTTTTGATTAAAATTGTGGTTACTAATAATTTGTAATGATTTGACAAACAAATGTTGAATTTGAATCGACATATCCTGACCTACACTTGAGAAAGTAGAAGCAATTGAGAAAGCTCGGGAGAAGTAACAGGCCCAAATCTCTGAGGTCCTGGCTAATCAAGCTTCTCAACAGGCTCAATTGGATGAGATCCAATCTTCAGTTGAACTTCTTCTCTCACTCCTACTATCAGATGATGCCAAAAAGGGGGAGAAGATAGTTAAGTACAAATGCTCTAATGATCAAATACTGAAGAAGAAAGATGATGAAGCTGATGACCAAGGAAACCCTAGCAAGGGTAGAGGTCAAGTACAAGATAAAGAACAAAGCAGCAAGGTTTCTTTAAGGAAACTAATTACTGATGCAAGCAAATCTTCTATTCAAAAGAAGACAAGTTCCGAAGCTGCTAAAACTTAAAATATGATAGCAAGTACTGAAAATCAAAATCTGATATCAAGTTCTGATGAGCAAAGTCTGATGACAAAGCCTGATGTTCTGATACAAGGTGGAAATCAAGATTCTCAAAAGTTCATGCAAACTCTGAAGCTCAAGGGAAAGCAGACTGCTGTCTACTACAAGGATCCCAAGATTCAGACACTTGATGAGGAAATTGCTAGAAGATTGTTTCTAAAGCATAATCCAGGAATGGATTTAGAAAATCTCAAGGAGGAAGAAGATAGATTTAAAGCTGAAAAGAAAAATCTAAAGCCAAAAGCTTCTGTTGTAAATAAACCTCCAAGGCCTAAGGAAAAAGGCATTGTGATCAAGGAGAAGTCAAATACTGAGGCATCAAAGCCCAAGACTAGATCACAGATTGAGATTGATCCCAAAGACAAAGGGAAAGGAAAAATTGATAAACCAACCAAGCCACTGGAGATGAAAAATCCTCAAATTCTGATGAAACCAGTGTGGAAAATGGTTCTAGTTACTGATAATATTCTTGCTGAAGATAAAGATGTTCAAACTCTGAAAAGAAAGAAGATTTCTGAAGAATCAAAGACAACCTCTGACAAGGCTTAAGTTGTTCAGAGTGAAGAACAACAAGCTATAACAGAAATAGCAAGTTCCGATAAAATCATCAAGACATCAACCTCTGACAATGCTCAAGTTGATTTAGACAAGATGAAAGTAGCTGACAAAAAGAAACTTCTGTGGAAAAATGTCAAACCATCAGATCCAAAGAAAAGCCAATTGTTATCTGATTTCATGACTATTGGATTGAAAGCCAGAGAAGCAAGAGACAGAGCTGGACTAGGTTCTGATGAAGCTAAGATTAAAACAGGAGTTGAAGTGCTTACTAGAGTTCCATTTATATTGACTGACAGACCTCTTGAAGATGTTACACAGAAACACCTTGATAAGGTTATCTCTATTCAAGTGGTACTGGATGCTCATGACAAACACAATGTCAAGGAAAATTTGATTCAATTTCTTGAAGATGGAAGGACATATCAAATGTCAGAATCAGATGTGTTAAACAAATCACTGAAAGAACTTCAATTCCTTCATTACCTTTTAGAGGTAAAGTTTGATATTACCAGGAGATGGTCAAATTTCATATTGAAGACCATCAGAGATAAAGCAAGAATTTATGGTTCAAGAGTTACAGAATTCATTCCAAATATTATTGAAGATGATGGAAGTGAGATTCCAATGAAGAAGAATTTTACTAAGCTTGAAGTGTTTCTGAAAGGGAAATGTCTATGCTACAATGAAGATTCTTCTCATCCTAGGGTAATAAGACTAAATGATGGTTTAGAAAGAAACCATATCTCTGCTTTAAGGATTGCAATCTACCAAATTGGAAGTCAGAATGAAGAGATGAAGCAAGTCAAGACTACACTCTCTCAAGTCCTGAGAATTAAAGAAGAAAAGCTGATATCAAACTTTGTCAAGAATCATTATGGATTCTGATTGACTCGGTGAGATTGGTAAAAGCTACAAGGACTGTAATTTGTAGTTAGTTATCTAGTTAAACTCTTATTTGCATTTGTACTTAAATGTTTTTGACAACAGCAAATCTATTAACTTGTATATTTTGCATAATTTACAAGTTGGGGGAGATTGTTAGATATATTTGAGATATCATGTCTAATATGATTCATGTTTAGTTTTCAGATCTTAACAAACAGGACATATCAGGACTTACTGAAATCAGGACTTGATGGAAGTCAGAACTTAATATCAGAACTTAAGGTCATATCAAAACTTAAGTGCGGGAAGACTTTCATATAAGGAAGGAAGCTGATTTACAGTAGAAGATCGAGACTAAAACAAAAGAAGATATGCATGGAAAGAGTTAGAAGATTTGAAGACTTGTTGAAGATATCTGATTGATATATTTTAGGAGACAGAATTGTATTCCATATCAATTAGAAGTTATCTTGTAACTGTGTAATATATAAACACAGACTTAGGGTTTACACTAGATGTGTTATCATTATCGAGAAGATTATACATTGTAACCTAGCAGCTCTTAGTGATATTTGTTCATTACTGAGAGAGAACAATAGTTCTTATTGTAACAGAGTTTATTCAATATACTTGATGTTTGTTACATACTTGTGTTAAATTGATTTGATTGTATAAACACTGTATTCAACCCCCTTCTACAGTATTGTGTGACCTAACACCTTGATAGGATTAATGAAGGACCATACAAGCCTACCAAGCTCTCTGTTGCAGTTGCTGATCAACCAGTAAAGTCCATACTAAAGGAGAAAGGTGATTACACAGCTGAAGACATCTCATCTATTGCCAAGGATGTAAAGGTAAGGCATTTACTGCATAGTGTCATTGATAATGTCATGTCAAACAGGGTAATTAATTGCAGGACTGTAAAGGAGATATGGGATGCTTTAGAGAAAAGATGCCAGGGAACTGATGCAATCAAAAAGAACAGGAGGACTATACTCACTCAAGAGTATTAGCACTTTGACTCAAAAGCTGATGAGTCATTAACTGATTTATATGATAGGTTTGCGAAACTCTTGAATGATCTGTCACTGGTGGACATGGAATATGATCTTGAAGATTCAAATCTAAAATTCCTTGTAGCTCTTCCTAAAAATTGGGATTTGAAGTCTACTACCATAAGAGACAACTATTATCTTACTGAAACTACTCTTGATGAAATTTATGGTATGCTCAAGACTCATGAACTTAAGATGGATCAAAGGAGCAAGAGGCATGGAAAAAAGTAAAGGACAGTTGCTCTTAAAGCTGAGGAGAAATCTCCTAAAGTGGTTTCCTCAAAGAGGGGCAAAGGAAAGGCTCTCATCATAAAGTCTTATTCAGAGTCATCATATTCTGATGATGATGATTCAGAAACTGAAAGTTTACCTGGAATGGATGTTGATGTAGAGATGATGCAACTGTGTGCTCTTATGGTGAAGGGTATCATAAAGATAGCCTACATGAAATTCAGAAAGGGAAAGAAGTTTTCCAGGAAAAGTGGAAGTTCTGATAAGAAAGGGTTCAGAAAGTCTGAAGGCAAAGGAGGAAAGTCTGACAGAGGAGATAACTCAAATGTCAAATGCTACAATTGTTGTGAAAGAGGCCACATATCTCCTGACTGCAAGAATGGAAAAAGTGACAAAGGCAAGGCACTTGTCACAAAGAAGAAAAGATGGACAGACACTTCAGATTCTGAAAAAGAGGTGAACTATGCCTTGATGGCAAATGCTGAAAGCAATCCTGAAACTGCTGAATTGAAGGTACCTAAAACAACTTATGCTTTTCATACTGATGATATTACTGAGTTGAGATTATATCTTAAAACCATGTTCATTAGCTATAGAGATCAGACTTCAATATGTGAAAGACTAACATCTGAAAATCTTGCTTTTAAAAAGAGAAATGACTATTTAGAAAAGGAGTTAGTTTTTCTTCATCAAACTGAGAAAGAAAGAGATGATGCTTTGTATGTTAGAGATAAAGTGTTAAAATTGAACGAATCTCTAAAAGCTGACTTAGAAAAGGAAAAAGAGATTATCAGAACTTGGACTAACTCTGGTAGAACAAGTCCGAATTTACTAAGTAGTGGAAACTGGAAAGAGGGCTTAGGTTATGGAGATGATAAAAGTGAGAAAGGAACTGTGCAAATTGAGCCAACTGTTGTTAAACAGACTGCTAAGCCAAAGGTAAATCCTGTTAAGTTCGTAGCAAAAACTGTAAAGTCTAATTCTGAAAAGATGAAAGAGTCTAGGACAGAAGTCAAAGAAAAGTCAACTTCTGAAAAATTAAAACAGGATAAACCAACTGAAGTAAACATAGGCTTAATGACAAAGAAGCAGCTTAAGCATAAGCTGAAAGAGATTAGAACTGTGAAAAAGGTAAAGAAAGCTAGGAAAAATAGGAATGGAAAGGAAGGTGTGAAGAAAACCAATAATTATATTCCTGTTCCTAATGCTCCTAGAAAGAAATATTATAATTGTGGAAACTCTAACCATTTTGCTTCTTTTTGCAGGAAAAATAAAGATATAAACTCTTTACCTCCTAAATCAGGAGTTAAGAGTCAGTCTGTTAGGTTTAAACCACAAAATCCTTGTTTTCATTGTGGTAGTTTATGGCATTCCATTTATACTTGTAAGGAATATCATAGTCTGTACTATGATTATTATCAAATAAAACCTTCTTTAAAGAAAGTTAGTATTATTCCTTCTAGTATAAAGTCTGATGCAAAGTCTGATATAAATTCTGATAAATAGCATGTTAGCATAAACTCTAAAATCAAATTCGCTGCAAATGATAACAGACTTAAAAAGGCCAAAGAATCCAAGCAAGTTTGGGTCCTTAAAACTAACCAATGGTGGTCTTTGTGATTGGAGGGCAACAGGAAAAATATCCTAGTGCTGGACAGTGGATGTTCAGGACATATGACTGGAAATAAAGCCCTGCTATCAGACTTTGTGGAGAAAGATGGCCCATGAGTTTCTTATGGAGATGGCAACATGGGAAAAACTCTAGGATATGGCAATATCAATCTTGGGAATGTCATCATTGAAAAAGTAGCTCTAGTCTCAGGACTTAAATACAATCTGCTGAGTGTTAGTCAAATCTGTTGATCATTGAAAAAGTAGCTCTAGAAAATCTTCTTTCAAGAGCAAAAGTGAGTCATCAATTTTTGAGCTTTATCACCTACTGCATGTTGATCTATTTGGTCCAATCAATGTCATGTCTATTGCAAAGAAGAAATATGCTATGGTTATAGTAGATGAGTTCACAAGATACACTTGGGTGTATTTCTTACCCAAGAAGAATGAAACTGCATCTACTCTAACTAATCATGTCAACAGCTGGATAAAATGGTCAAAGATTCTGTTCAAATAAAAAGAAGTGATAATGGCACTGAGTTCAAGAATTCAATCATGGAAGAGTTTTGCAAAGAGCATGGAATCAAACAGGAATTTTCTTCACCTGGAACTCCATAGCAAAATGGAGTTGTAGAAAGAAAGAACAGGACTCTCATTGAAGCTGCACGAACTATGCTTGATAAAGCAAAGCTACCAACCTAATTTTGGGCTGAAGCTGTACAGACTGCTTGTTTTACACATAATGCCACACTAATAAACAAGCATGGAAAAACACCATATGAGATGGTGAAGAAAAAGAAGCCAAATCTGAAATACTTTCATGTATTTGGATGTAAGTGTTTTATTCTTAAGACTCATGCTGAATAGCTGTCAAAATTTGATTTAAAAGCTGATGAAGGAATTTTCGTTGGATATCCACTTTCCACAAAAGCCTTCAGAGTCTACAATTTTAGAACAAGGGTTGTCATGGAATCTATCAATGTATCTTTTGATGATAAGAAGATTATTGGACTTGAAGATTTCAATGATCATGATCAGCTGAGATTTGAAAATGAAGATTTAAATTCCGATTCTGTAAATTCTGATGACCTAAATCCTGATCCTGTAAGTTCTAACGGGTTAAGTTCTGATGTCATTGAAACTGTGGTAACTACTTCAAGGGAAAATGCACCTGTCCAGGGGGGCAAGCTGAAGATCCTACCATAACTCAAGACTCTCAAGAAATATCAGAACCTGTCATTGGCTCTTCAAGTTCTGATTCATCAAGTTCTGATGAGCCAAATTCTGATAATTCTAAAAGCTCTGATTCTTCAAATCCTGAAGGTTCCAACTCAAATTCTGAAGTCTCATAGAGCATAACAACAGGGGGAGCATCAGAAAATGCTGATGGAGATATCATTGATCATGGGGGAGGATCCAGTTCTAGAGAACAACTTACATCTGCAACAGGTGTCAGAACTAGAACTGACACCTGACTTAATAATTGGAGATCCTGAAGCAGGTGTCAGAACTAGAACTGCAATATCAAATGAATGTCTCTATCATTCTTTTCTATCTCAGACTGAACCAAAGAAAGTGGAAGAAGCTCTTCAAGATGTTGATTGGGTGTAAGCAATGCAGGAAGAGTTAAATGAATTTGAAAGAAATAAAGTCTGGACCCTATTTCCAAGACCAAAGAACAGATCAATTGTTGGCACGAAATGGGTGTTTAGAAACAAAACCGACAGTGATGGCATAATTACAAGAAACAAAGCAAGGCTGGTTACTAAAGGCTACTCTCAACATGAGGGTATTGATTATGATGAAACATTTGCACCGGTTGCTAGATTGGAAGCCATAAGAATCTTTTTGGCTTATGCTGCTCACAAAAAGTTTAAAGTCTTTCAAATGGATGTGAAAAGTGCTTTTCTCAATGGAGAATTGGAAGAAGAGGTATATGTTGAACAACCTCCAGGTTTTGTAAATTCAAAATTTCCAAATCATGTCTACAGGCTTGATAAAGCACTTTATGGCCTTAAGCAAGCTCCAAGAGCATGGTATGAGACTTTAGCTCAATTCCTTCTGGAAAGTGGATTTCACAGAGGTACAATTGATAAAACACTATTCTACCTCAACCATGAAAAGGACTTACTATTGGTACAGATATATGTTGATGATATCATATTTGGTTCAACAAATGCCAAACTATATGAAAGGTTTGTAAAGCTAATACAGTCAAGATATCAAATGAGTTTGATGGGAGAACTTAGCTATTTTCTGGGACTTCAAGTCAAGCAAAATGAAGAAGGTACTTTTATCAATCAATCCAAGTACACAGGAAATTTACTGAAGAAATTTGGAATACAAGATTGTTCAACTGCATCCACTCCCATGGCCACTGCAACCAAGTTAGATAAAGATACTGGTTCATCAGTAGATATTACTAACTACAGAGGTATGATTGGCTCTTTACTCTATTTAACTGCAAGTAGACCTCATACCATGTATGCTACCTGTCTTTGTGCAAGATTTCAGGCTGATCCAAGAGAACCTCATCTTATAGCCGTGAAAAGAATTTTCAAGTACCTCAAGGGTACAGCTGATCTAGGATTGTGGTATCCTAAAGAATTAGACTTTAAGCTAATAGGTTACTCAGATGCAGATTTTCCACAATGTAAAATAGACAGGAAAAAAACTAGTGGAACCTGCCAATTTATTGGAGGCAGATTGGTTTCTTGGTTTAGCAAGAAACAGAAATCAATTTCCACATCAACTGCAGAAGCAGAATATATTGATGAAGAAACTGTTGTGCACGGATTCTTTGGATAAAAAATCAGTTACTGGACTATGGGTTAGAATTTTCTAAAATACATATTCACTGCGATAATCAAAGTATTATTTCTACGACAGGTAATCCAGTACAACACTCAATGAAAAAGCACATCAGCATTAGGTACCATTTCATAAGGGAACATGTGATGGAAGGTATAGTGGAATTACATTTTGTTCCAACAGATCAACAACTAGCAGATATCTTCACAAAACCACTATGTGAAGCTACTTTTACAAGACTGGTAAATAAACTTGGAATGGTTTCAGGTTCTTTCTCTAAATCTGCTTAGTTTTTGTTCTCATGCATCAGACTTTATGATCAGTGTTTACAGATTGTCTTATATTCATGTAATTTGTGCTTAAATTGTGATACATTAAATGTTGATTATTATCTGATGCGGATCTATATACTCTGATAGTGATTTGAATGTTCTGTGACTATTCAATCCAATGAGAATTACCGTGCTAGATGCTGATGTAGTAGTCTTTAACATACTAGAAATCCCATGTTTGAATTAGTTGTTTATGTGGAAATTCATTAACACGAGCAAATTCTGATTTTGAGCTTAGTCAAATTTACTGTGTGTATCTTATTACTAAGTCACAAACTAGATTCTTGCTTCTTATCTATCAAATTATGATGTCAGTAAATCTTAAAGATGAACCACATGCTTGATAAGCCTCACTTATCTGAAGAAAATAAAAGAAAAAGAAATTGAAGTCAGGTACTCCTTTGAGATCTAGAGTAAATATGTGGAAGGAAAGATCCAAGTGCATTACTGGTATTAAATTATATGCATTAAAAAAGAAAATAAATTTTTCTTGGTGACTTTTCACATATCTGATTACTGGAGAAATACTCTAATAATAGCATAAATTCTGATAGCAGTTGTGACTCACTTACACTGAGAAGCCACTGTAAAAAAAGGAATTTCAAAAGATGCATAAAATGAGCACAAACAGTTGAGGTGGACTCTTGCATAAATTTATTCTATAGTAGACTTCATTATTAATGACAGATTTTAAGCACTTTTCTTAGTTATGCCTTATTTCTAAGATATACTGAAGTTTATCAGACTTTAATCTTTATCTGATATTCTGCTAATGCACATACTATCACTCCATATGAATGATGAAAATTACTGTGGTGATTAAGTTGTTTTAGATAAACAGTTTAGTGTCATATGCATAAATCTTGAGGATAAGTTCTGATGGGAGTTCTGATGATTAAACTCTGAAGAAACAAGTCAGTATTTATATGAAGAATCACAGTAACAAACATTCACTTTTTGAGTACAGAAGCCATGTTCTGATGACCGTTAAATTCTGATGTTAGTCAAGTTCTGATGTAAATCCTGATGGAAACTCTGATGCTTACGTGGCATTATTTATTTACTTGACTTATTTATGGTAAATACTGAAACATTCATATTTTATCAGAATATAATTAGGTGAGATAAAAACAGTCATAATCATTTGGTTAAGTGGGAAACGTGTTTATCTTGAAAAACTGCATGTGCACATTAATTACTGCTTAGTTTTCATGCCCACTAACTCCTGCTCTAACTTTTTACTGACTATTCACATGTTGCCAGGTGTAAATTGTCTACCATGCTTCAAAAATATAGTTGTTATCACATGGGCTGTATAAATAAGAGAGTTAAAAGATTTTCTAATCTTTTACGTACTTTTCTTATTCTCTCATCTCTCTTATTTTCTCTCACCCACTAATATTCTCTGAAGCTATTTTTCATAGACGCATTTATCAAACACCTTGCAAACACACTTTTTGTCATTTGATTTTTCACGTAAATGGCGCCAAAAGACATTGTTTTCAATGGAGCAAGTGTGAAGCTCCATCAGAACTTCACTTCATTCAGGACTTCCTTGATAACTCTGAGATTGGGTATGCTTTGACCCAATCAGAAGCAATCTCTGGAACTCAAGTGCTGGAGTTTTGGAGAAGTGGCATGTATAATGATGGTGGTGCTCATGGGTCCGCAAGTATTATCTTTTCAACAGGGGAGGATGAGCATGTAGTGACTTGGCTACAGTTCGACAGGGTTTACATTTGCCAGAAAACTGTGTCTACAGTTCAACAGTTGAGGAGCCAGCTCTTCAACAGATGATGGCCAATCTGGGGTATGAAAAGACTTTGGCAAAGCTGGGTCAATTGAAGAGACCTCACGTAAGGAGGGAATGGAGTTTCTTCTTTGACTGCATCACAAAGGCCTTTGCCAACAAATGTTCTAATTTTGATGCAATCCCAATTCTCAGTCAACAAATCGAGTATGCTCTCATTAATCAAACTCATTTTGATTATGCAAGTGCTATTTTAGGATTTATTGGGGATAGGATGAGAGAAGATAGATGTAATATCTGGGATATATCGTGTAATTATTTTTGCTAATAAATAATTATTATGATTGTTCAGTATTTATTCTGTGAATTATTTGTTAACTGTTAAATGTGTTTGGATGTTTAAAAATAATATTAATTGAGTATTTTAATTTTTATATGTCTAAAATAAAATATAGATAATTGTCATATCTTCCCATTAATTTTTATGTTGATTTATGATTTTATAGGAAATATATGGACTTTATAAAATCTTTTTTCGAGTATTTAAAAACTATTTTATACAATCGGGAACCAGCCGACGTCATCGGTTTTTACGTTTTTATAATCCGAAACTCTTTCGAGAACTCCTTCCTAACCTAATTGCAATATTCTGAGCATTTTCCATGTTTCGACTTTTTCGATCCGGCGTACGGTTTGTCCTGCGGGGGTCTCAGCGCAACATTTTCGATACATTATTCGTTTCGGTAAATCAATAAAACTCGTATTTTCGATAAACGAGATCTTTTTATTAAACTATCACAATTATCACCTCGTAATACGTGTAACCAGGCGCTGAGACCAAGACCGCAGTACAAATTGTACTGGTTTGGATAATTATCTCGAAAATCGGTACCGTTTGGATCAGTTTTTATAAGTAAACGTACCATTTTGTATCTGGAATGATCCAACGGGATACTAATTTTCCGTAATTATAAATAGCCTTTACCGTATTTTATTTCGTATCAAAAATCATTTGCAGACAGTAATTACATAATTTTCCAGAGAAAATTTATATATTCATAAACCTTTCTGAAAATCAAACCAACAATCGGAGGTGTTACCGGAATCCGTTTGGAAAGCTCGAGTACTCAAAACGAAGGTCTTGAGGTGTACTATCAGAATCTGTGTTCCATATCACTGCAGAATCAAATGTGTATTTTCTGGAAATTTATTTATTTTTGAATTATTTTGATTAAAAATATGAATTTTTGTTCGGATGATTGTTTGGATGATTTGATACTTGCATGTTGTAAAACTTGTTTTCCTGATGATTTTCATATGTCATATGACTGATTTGGAGTTCAATAACATGTTCAAAATTGAGTTTAATCTTTGAATTTTAAAATTAGGGTTTATAACCCGTATGAATGTTCTTAATTGAAATTTAGGGCTTTTTGATATAAGGATTATTAGCTGTTGTATTATAGTGGGTTTTGTTCCTTATGAAATTTGCAATCGATTGGTATATAGCTCGTTAACAGAGGATGTGTGAATCGAAGGGAGTTGTCTTTTGAAAGTTCGCTGGTGTTCTTCATTTCCCGACCATTTTCCGGCCAATCCCGTAATAGGTTATATGTTTTGATTATATGTATATGTTCCTGGTGATCTGTACTCCAATTCTGGAGAGTTTGGTGACCTGAGGTGGCCGGAATCATGTTCTCCGGCCACACTCCGGTGAGTCGACAGAGGGGGCTGCAAAATTGCAAACAGGCCCCTGAACTTTTGAAGAAGATACATATTAGTCCCTGAGGTATCCAGAAGTTTCAAAAACTGGATTCCTTTATTAAAATTATTTAAAAATCATATTTTCTATTTATTTTAATTATAAAAATTTGTTTTTAATTTCTGAAAATTCCAAAAATTATTATTTTAATTCCAAAAATTATTTTTAATTCAAAAATAAATCTGAATTAATTAGTTAATTAATTTCAGTTAATATTTAATTGATTAATTGGTCAATTAATTCGATTATTAATTGATTAATTGATTTAATTAATTATTAATTGATTTTAATTAATTATTTAATTAGATTTAATTATTTAAAAATGATTTAAAAATTCCGAAAAATAGTTTTGAGCTTTAAAATATTATTTTAAATTGTTCTCAAGGCTCGATAATTATTATAAAATTGTTTTGAAGCCAGATTTGGCCAACCGAACCGTGTTTATTACTTTGAAATTAATCCAATCCACTAGAATTATTTATCTTGTTCTTGTGTATCAATCTAGCGGATTAAAATCCCTAGAACTTAATCTCAAATCGCATTTAGCATTTGATCTTTTAATTGCAAAAATAGAAAAAGTTCATGTCAAATTTATTCTAGATTTGTAATAATTGATTTGAGATTAATCCCTTGTAACCGATACCGTAGTTGTAACACCTTTCAAGTTTAATAAAAGTTTTATTTAACTTGAATTTTGTTTCACATTTTTATTCCGCATTTTATTCGATTAAACGGTATTGTTTGCATTCAACCCCCCCTTTTTATTAAACTTGAATTTTGTTTCACATTTTTATTCCGCATTTTATTCGATTAAACGGTATTGTTTGCATTCAACCCCCCTTCTACAAACAAATTGGGACCTAACAGATAGACTATCAGAGTTCTTGATCAAACATGAATTTACTAGAGGGACAATTGATAAGACTATATTCTACAAAAAGTATGGTGATGATATTATCCTAGTTCAAATCTTTGTGGATGATATCTTTTTTGGTTCTACTAATGAAAAGTTATGTCAAAGTTTTTCAAGACTCATGCAGAGTGAATATGAGATGAGCATGATGATAGGCTTAGTTACTTCCTTGGCCTTAAATTTAGTCAAAGAATTGATGGCATCTTCATCAGTCAAACCAAGTATGTTAAAGATTTATTGAAGAAGTTTAGAATGGTTGACTGTTCACCTGCATCTACACCAATGTCTATAGCTACAAAGTTGGATGAAGATAAGAAAATAAAAAGTATAGACATATCTGGATATAGAGGAATGATAGGATCTTTGCTATACTTTATAAAATCTTTTTTCGAGTATTTAAAAACTATTTTATACAATCAGGAACCAGCCGACGTCATCGGTTTTTACGTTTTTATAATCCGAAACTCTTTCGAGAACTCCTTCCTAACTTAATTGCAATATTCTGAGCATTTTCCATGTTTCGACTTTTTCGATCCGGCGTACGGTTTGTCCTGCGGGGGTCTCAGCGCAACATTTTCGATACATTATTCGTTTCGGTAAATCAATAAAACTCGTATTTTCGATAAACGAGATCTTTTTATTAAACTATCACAATTATCACCTCGTAATACGTGTAACCAGGCGCTGAGACCAAGACCGCAGTACAAATTGTACTGGTTTGGATAATTATCTCGAAAATCGGTACCGTTTGGATCAGTTTTTATAAGTAAACGTACCATTTTGTATCTGGAATGATCCAACGGGATACTAATTTTCCGTAATTATAAATAGCCTTTACCGTATTTTATTTCGTATCAAAAATCATTTGCAGACAGTAATTACATAATTTTCCAGAGAAAATTTATATATTCATAAACCTTTCTGAAAATCAAACCAACAATCGGAGGTGTTACCGGAATCCGTTTGGAAAGCTCGAGTACTCAAAACGAAGGTCTTGAGGTGTACTATCAGAATCTGTGTTCCATATCACTGCAGAATCAAATGTGTATTTTCTGGAAATTTATTTATTTTTGAATTATTTTGATTAAAAATATGAATTTTTGTTCGGATGATTGTTTGGATGATTTGATACTTGCATGTTGTAAAACTTGTTTTCCTGATGATTTTCATATGTCATATGACTGATTTGGAGTTCAATAACATGTTCAAAATTGAGTTTAATCTTTGAATTTTAAAATTAGGGTTTATAACCCGTATGAATGTTCTTAATTGAAATTTAGGGCTTTTTGATATAAGGATTATTAGCTGTTGTATTATAGTGGGTTTTGTTCCTTATGAAATTTGCAATCGATTGGTATATAGCTCGTTAACAGAGGATGTGTGAATCGAAGGGAGTTGTCTTTTGAAAGTTCGCTGGTGTTCTTCATTTCCCGACCATTTTCCGGCCAATCCCGTAATAGGTTATATGTTTTGATTATATGTATATGTTCCTGGTGATCTGTACTCCAATTCTGGAGAGTTTGGTGACCTGAGGTGGTCGGAATCATGTTCTCCGGCCACACTCCGGTGAGTCGACAGAGGGGGCTGCAAAATTACAAACAGGCCCCTGAACTTTTGAAGAAGATACATATTAGTCCCTGAGGTTTCCAGAAGTTTCAAAAACTGGATTCCTTTATTAAAATTATTTAAAAATCATATTTTCTATTTATTTTAATTATAAAAATTTGTTTTTAATTTCTGAAAATTCCAAAAATTATTATTTTAATTCCAAAAATTATTTTTAATTCAAAAATAAATCTGAATTAATTAGTTAATTAATTTCAGTTAATATTTAATTGATTAATTGGTCAATTAATTCGATTATTAATTGATTAATTGATTTAATTAATTATTAATTGATTTTAATTAATTATTTAATTAGATTTAATTATTTAAAAATGATTTAAAAATTCCGAAAAATAGTTTTGAGCTTTAAAATATTATTTTAAATTGTTCTCAAGGCTCGATAATTATTATAAAATTGTTTTGAAGCCAGATTTGGCCAACCGAACCGTGTTTATTACTTTGAAATTAATCCAACGACCCGTTTTAATTCCGAAAAATGTTTTAAAAATCATTTTAAATACCCGAAAGCCTGTTTTTGACCCGAGACTCCTTTATAAATGATATATCATTGATTGTTTGACGTTTTATATGCTATATATAACTTGTTGATTGACTGTCGGTTTATATGTTCGGTGTTTACTTGTTTATAGCGTAACTTTTAATCCGTTAATCAGATTTGGGTAAAACGAAGGGTAGATAGAAGTGTATTTCGAATAGATACGTATGAGTTGAATATTGATAGATGCTTATGATATGTGAGCAGAAGAGGCAAGGCATAGGAAGGGGAAACAGATAGTCGAGGAGTAGACGATTGTAATTGGAAGTTAGTGCAGTATAGCAAGCTAGTACCAGGCAAGTGTTCTGAACTTTCTCGAGATATATTGTAGTTGATTGATAGTCCTGTTTTATATTGCAAGTGCTTTGAAGCATTGAACCCTAAACCCTGATTCCAGTTATTGATTTTGAGCCATAAACCTTATTCTTTCTAAACCATTGATTGTTGTACACCCAGATACGAACCACAAATATACGATACTACTCCGCAAATATATACAAACTAAACACCAAACACTGAATCGAATTACATACATACTCAAACCATTGTATCTTATGATTTGAAAGACCAATTCCTGGTAACCCTGGAACATTGATTCCTTTATCATCCAGTTCGTTCATTACCTAACAGCCAAGCTTTGAAATTGCCATATTGATCCTTTGTGAAGGTTGAAACCATTTCATTACCGAACATCCAATGTTGTTTATGATTCTGTTTATTGCTTTACATTGTTTATTCTATTATTATGTTAGAATTGGATTGTTTTATAAAATTGTGGACCAGATTCGTGGTCAGACCGTATAAATGGTCAAGTTAGGCCAATGTGTGCCTTGGATCCAGTAGTTAGAGCAGTGTTTTGTGCTTCGCTCGGGGTATGTGCATGACTGATCAGCAGCCTAACCTTGGTTTTTAAAATGAAAATATAATATCCAATTCTAAATCATAATTCATTGTTCACTTGATATCATAACCCTTTTCACTTGATGATCATTATTCTCAGTTCTGTCTTTGTGACTTGCTGAGCTAGTTAGCTCATTTGTGTAATGCTGTTTATGTTTTTTCCAGTTAAGAAGGAACCAGTTGGTAGCGAGGATCCCCAGTCCAGCGCGAGAGCTAGGGGTTCAGGTTGTTCGAGTTAAGCTAGTAGGCATCTTTTGAGATAATTTAAGTTTGTAAAAGTTTGTAATAATGTTTAATACTCAGTTTTAAGTTTGAATAATTGGGATTTGGACGGTTTATAATATAAGTGTGTGTTTGGCTTGTGTGCATACTTTAACCTGTTGCGGTCCGTGGTAGTTGGTAAGTAGGGTCACTGCATATTATTATTATTGTCTTTATTATTGTTATAAGCATGTTATAATTAAGGTGTGTGTGTGGACCCCAAACTTCTGACCCGGGTTTGGAGGGCGCTACAATAGAAATACAGTTTACTTTGCTAGATTCTGTCAGCTTATTTATAGTTTTTGTTGCTCTGATGCACCCCAACTAGCAAATGAGTTAATTGAACCATTTAAACTTGCTAAGAGAGCCTTTACTGACTTATTATCTACTGATAATAAGAAGACTGTTTTGAGAACCCTTCAAATTCCTACATTTGTCAAACAAGTCTTGGTAAATTCTAATCCAGCCACCTATGCTGCCTTATATCCTGATGTCCAACCAACCCAATCTCCATCAGCACCTCCCACAACTACACAACCAACCACCTCTCAACCTCAACCAACTCAACCTACCATCAAAACTTACTTCCAACCATCAGCTCAATCTTCACAACAACAACCATCTGCTAAAGCATCAAGACCCAAACCTTCTAAGAGGGCAAAGTCTGTTCCTCAACCTCCATCAAAGAGAAGGAAGATGATTCTCAGGGATGAAACTGATAGTGAAGAGGAAGCACATGTTCATGCATCAGAACATGTGACTGTTGAAGCTGAAACTGTGGTTTTTCAGAAAGAAATATAAGCTGAAGGGTCAACCCAACAGATAAATGCTGAAGCTGAGGGTTCAGGTAATTTGAAGAGAAAGAGAACTGCTAGTTCTGATGCTCAAGCAACTCCTTCACTATCAAGGAGATTGAAGAAAATGAGGGCTAGGAGGCATTTGGCTAAGCCTCCATAAGAAGATATTGAAAAAGCTAAGGAAGGGGATCAGGAATCTATGATCTCAAAAGAGCCAATTGTCATTGAATACCTTCCAGAAACAAAAGACATTATTCCTGATATAGTGCTCACCCCTCCTATCTCTCCAATAAAAGCAACAGATGATGCTGAAGAACAAGCAACAAGTTTTGAAACAGATATTCATAATCTGAATATTCCTACTGTTCTTTATCCGGAAGCTCCTACGGTAGCTCATACATCTCCAACTCATTCTCCAATCTTAAATGCTGAGATACCATCCACACCAGTTCTTGATCATGAACCTGAAGATCAGAATTTAGATGAGGTAGTTCCAGAATCTCCCATTGCGTCACATACACTTGTCTTATCAGAGAATGATGAGTCTTCTTCCAGTACTGGAGATAGTGTTTCTGTTGATACTCCAGCTCCCATTCTAGGAAAGGAGGCACTTATTAAGAAGTTTGTTTAGCAAGCTTCTCCTATTCCTTGAGAAGATACTCACAGAGGTATGGAGTGGACCAAGAAGTGGAATGAAACTGATTTCATTCCAAGCTCCAATGTACTGACAGACCATATTGGAAAAGCTGATGAGTTGCTCACAAATTCTGATTTCAAGACACAACTCAAAGTCACAACTCTGTCTACCAAAAATCTTCAAGGTCTACACTCTGCTACTCAAGAAAAGGTTGACAAGCTTCTTGAAAAAGCTGAAAACCTAGATATGGAGACCAAGCTTGATAAAAAGAGGTTTATCAGACCTATTTCTGAAAAGGTTGAAGCCATTGAGAAGATGCAAGAGAAGCAACAGGCTCAAATTACTGAGGTCCTACAAAATCAAGCTTCTCAAAAAGCTCAATTGGATGAAATCTAATCTTCA